>NC_136267.1:26294188-26341688 GCF_964187855.1 Myxine glutinosa | reverse complement strand
ATTCAAAACAGCTTACCACCACGTAATTCAAAACACCTCACCACCACTACGCACGGCTGGGAGGCCAGAAGCAAACAGACAATGCAGAAACGGCGAATGCTAAAGCATGAAAACAATAAATTCCACATTCCTGTAGCACCTTCAGTCGCACGTCAGACATGGACAGCAAGTTCGTGAAGGACTTCCATGAAAAACCTACCCGTTCGCAGACAAACAGGTACGTGTGTTCCATTCCCAGTCAATGGCGAATCTGCATATGGCGATCAGCGAATATCACGCTTAGAACGTAAAATCGTCACGGCAATCCTTCATTCACTTGAACTCGATATCTCTTTTTTCATTCCAAACAGCATAACTCCAATCACAAATTAAATAACATATAAATCACATATCTATATATATAAAAGAAAGTTTTTGTTTGTTTGTTTGTTTGTCTGCACGCGCTAATCTCCTGAACGGTGAAAGATAGAGGAGGAAACCTCTCAAACAAAAAATGTCAGGATGGGCCCCCAGAAGGTTATAGGCTAGATGGCGAGGCCGGTCGAGGCTGCCTCGGCTGGGCTGGGCGCATTTCGCAATTAAAAGCCGAGCTGAATTATAGTAGTCAATCTTCTACGGCCGCGAGTAAAAGCTGAATTATAGTAGTAAATTCATTCAAAAAGAACTAAAAATGTCGGGACGGGCCCCGGGAAGGTTATAGGCTAGGTGGCGAGGCCGGTCGAGGCCGCCTCAGCCGGGCTGGGCCCATTTCGCAATTAAAAGCTGGGCTGAATTATAGTAGTCAATAAGCCTGTGATGACCTGTCAATAAGCCTCCAGCCTTATTGAGGCTTATTGATAAAATAAGCCTTATTGAGTAGTCAATAAGCCTACAGCCAGGGAATAGAGCCTGTGATGGATGCTGTGAAGAGAAACAGTTTGCGATGGTTTGGTCATGTGTTGAGGAAGGATGAGAGTGACTGGTTGAGAAGAGTGATGGAAATGAATGTAGAAGGAAGTAGAGGACGGGGAAGACCTCTACATTCTAGTGTTCTAGCCTGCCTGCCGGGCCCCGGCAGGTCGGGCGTGAGGGGCGCGTCCACTAATGGAACGCCTCTCGCTTCCCAGATCGAGGGCCACGTGGTCAGGAGAACCTCGTTCCTTCTGGTTGCCCTGCCGTCCCACCGGGAGCGCTGGCAGGGTGTACTTCAAACTAAGCTTAAGTGTCAAGTGTTAAGTTTCTCCTTGCCCTCGCAAGGGAAAGGCTAGGGTCAAGCTCTTCCAAATTTCCAAACACTAGAAATCGGACGTCTCAAATTAATTAACTAATTTGTTAATACATCTCAGTCGCCCGCGACCTCTCTAGCGCGGGCGTCGAACCAGTTCATTTCCGGGCGACCGGGCCGAGTATCGGCCCGGCCGTGGCCGAAGCCGTTGATTCCGCCGTAGCACGCTAACGCGTAGGCTCGCGCGTCCCTGGTCCGCCGGGGCTCCGCGGGTGTCCTACCGTGCCCACGTCGCCATGCTCCCTGAATAAGAGAGTCAGACGTGGTGCCCGGGGACGGAGTTCGCTGTCTAAACATGGTAGCGCTAGGCCAGTGGGACCGCCGGGACCCACGTGCACTCACAAGTTGTTATGCGCGTGGGCGGCAGTATCACACCGGGGCGCCCAAACGCTCCCCGGCTAAAGTTCATCCTGGAAGCGCCCACATTGTGCGGACAAACCAAGTCAAGGGCCACGTGGTCAGGAGAACCTCGTCCCTTCCGGTCACACTGTGCCTATCGGCCGGCCTCGAAGACCGAACGGGCAAGGGGGTTAACAAGGGGAGATGCAGAAAATAGGGCAAAATGAGGAAGATTGTCATGGGGACCGCAAGGCTAACCCCCGCTCCAGCAGGGAAAATGGCCTTAAAATGCATGTTGTTGTATATATACACAAAGAATTAAGTTAAGCACCCCCCCCCGTTTTTTTACAACCTCGCACATTACAAGTTTGTTGTCGTCAAAACAGTGTAATATACCCATGATATTGCTATATTTTCTGGAGAAGTGATATTATGGTCACATAAAAACATAACAATCATGCCGTTTTCAATATTTTATTCTGCATAATTTAAGGTGCAATTTTTTGGGAATGTTAGGCATATTTTCACCTCAATTTAAGTATGGAGCTATAGGTCCATCACGGACAGTGTGGATGACGTTTATGTTTTCTAACGTACAGTCATTGTTCTGAGAAGACCTCTAGCGATCTTTGCGTCAATAACGTCAATAACGTGTAATGTCAATAACGTGTAAGTGACGTCAATAACGTCAATAACGTCAATAACTAATGTCATACCAATCATTATTTGATCTCACATACCTTAGAATATATGCCAATGTATACATATACACAAAGAATATATATTAGGGGGTGCTTACCTTAATTCGTTGTGTAGGGGTGCTTAACTTAATTCTTTGTGTATATATATAATATTATATATATTATATATATATATATAATATAATATAATATAATTATATATATTATTATATAATAATATATATAATTAATATTTAATATATTAATTATATATATTAATTATATATTTTATATATATATATAATTACAATTATATATATAATAATATATATATAATATATGTCATATAATATATATATAATATATTAATTATACATATAATTATATATAAAATTGTAATTATATATATAATTATATATATTATTATATTATTATGTAATATATATATATATATTATATTGCATTATATGATGTATTAAAAATAATACAAAATATTATTTTGATGTTACCCAAAAATATATACAATTTTTTAAAATTTTGATCGAGTTCAAATTTACCCCCGTGAATCAACCTAGCCGTTAATGTTAACGCGAGAATAAACAGAATTGTGACATGATCCAGAGGTCGAGTTTTGGAATGAGATCATCTGCACCTGCCACTGGTTCTGAATGGCATGTGAACGAAGCAGGATGCAGATAAATGGGAATCAAAGAGGGTTGTAATTGTAATTTACAGCATTTAGTGCTGACAGGGCACCTGAAGGTTTTAACTCCCTATCATAGCTGCTTTGGTTGTTTTATTGAAACTGATGCATTGGTCTGGCATGGTTAAAGCACTTTTATGGTCCCAGAGGAGAAAACTCGGTATTTGGAACGGCTTGAGAATTGATTTTTAATCATCGACGGCCTCGAAGCACTGATTGCATAACAAAAAATAAGTAGCAAGTAATAAACAAAGCTCACCATGGATGTAAGCAAACGATGCATTGACGAAATAAATATACACTTCCTTCCACAATGTGTAACCATTTGGACAGCATCCCACAAGACTAGAACGGCAGTCGGTGGAGAGCATACCTCCACCAGGCTGAAGGGTTTATGGTTTGTATCCCACTGATAGGTCGGATCTGCACCCAACATGACCCAAAATCGAATCGGCTCGTTCTTGTCACTTACCCAACTCATCCAGCAAGTTTTGTCATAAGTCGTCCACAACTTTTTGAAATATGCTCCACATCGTTTTTGGCCCTATTACTCAATGGTGAAGAATCACTATTTAAAAATTAGAAATTCCACGTATCTGGATTCGGATCTTCATCAAAATCGAATCCATTAGACCTCGTCACATCCCCAACCGGTTCACCACGTTTCGTCCGAATCCGTCCACAACTTTTTGTGATATCGTGCTATATATCGATTTTAGCCCCATCACTCAATGGTGAAGTTCTCTAAAGAAAACTTTAAAAAATGAAAAACATTAAAAACCCTAAAAACATTATCTGATCTGGATCCAGATTCAAATATTCACCAACATTTAATCAACTCTCCCTTCTCACACACCCAACCTCTCCACCAAACTTTGTCTGAATCCATCCGCAACTTTTTGAGATATTATGTTCCCAAACAAATAAACAGGGGTTTGTCCATCCATCCTCAGTGGTGGAGGTAATAAGTTATGACAGGTCAAATGGATTGGTTCATTCCTTTGCCATTCATTGTAACTGTAAGAATTTTTTTTACAATCCAATCAAGACATTTTGGATTTGCAAAGTTTCCAAAGAAGAGATTGTAATCCCACAATAGTATAATCATTCGAGGAGGTTTCTGTTTGTGTTTTAGTTTGTTTGAACTCCTGAGCCTTACACGGATTGTGTTGAAAGCTGGTGGTTGTACTAGGGGATGCACATTCCTAGTCTTCATCGTCCCAGGGGTTCAGGGTGGGGATAGAATCCCAATGATCACCATGTAAATGTGTATGGCATAGTGCCGCTCCTGGTGGAAGGGAGTATTCCAAGCCATCCAACTAATTATGGGGGAATTAACCCGTTTGTAACCGGGTTCTTCGCTAGTTGAGAAAATTTGTATTTTCAAATTCATAAAATTGAGAACCACAGGGTGGAAAACACAAAGGCACAACCAATCCGAATTTTTCTTTTCGCAAAAATGATGAAAAGGCTCAGAAGGTCCAAAGTTTAATCTGCCGAGTGGCCTTCACCCTGGACCCACACAGCCCATGTGGACTCAAATGTCTCCTGGGAGATGGAGCAACACTGCGCTCCAATAAACCACGTGGCATTCCTTATTGGGTGGGTCAAATCCCAAAACCTGTTACATATTTCATGCGTCCCCCACTTTTTTTTATTGCATATACAAACTTTCATTAAAAGATGTTTGAAAATGTGTCCATAATTGCATTTTTTGATGTTTGACCTTTTGACCTTTCCCCAAGGAGTGGAGCTGAAATGATACTTTCTTCACTCCTTTCCCTCCATGCACAATATTGTAAGGGTTTGAATAGTGTTATACACAAGGACTGTACTTACAATTTATATATACAAAGCATGCGTGGGTATCTCCTGTGGTTTACCAAAGAGCAAAATATAGAGTTAAATAAGTTACCTGACAACATCTGTGACTGCTAGAAAGACCCGACAGCGAGAAAACACTGCAGTGGGTAGGAAGGTTTTTCATCGCCCAAAATAAGATTTTTATCTCACACTAACTAGGAGTACCCGGAGTTACCCAGTGATGTTCCAATCCTGTTGGCATTTTGAAGAAATAAATTTGTTTCCTTTTTCTTTTTTGTAGGTGCCTAAAACACTCCCCTACCTCCACCCAAAAAGGGAAATTTATATTTAGTATAATATTACATATAAACACACACACAGACACTAATGGGGGATCATTTAATATTACCTTTCATATAACTATAAAGGGTCAGGCACTATAAAGCTTTTTTTTTAAATCCCCAAAAAACGACCTTTTTTTTTTAAAGATTAATTTTTTTTTCTTTCTTGCGGAAAACACTCCTCAGCACTCACTGATGAACCTCTGAAAGTTTGACGAAGATCTGTTCAGCCATCCCTCAGAAAAATGGCGATACAGGCACAGACGATACGGTCTGGCACACAGACACACGCAGACACACACATATACACACACACACACACACACACACACACACACACACACACACACACACACACACACACACACACATATACACACACACACACACACACACACACACACACACACACACACACAGTATAGACTGGACACCCATTTATGCTAGCATTACCAACCCTTCACGAGCTGGTGTATTGTGTTTAGTGCATCTTAACGCTTGTATACTCATGATTCCATATTAAACTAATTGCAATGTTTGCACAGGTGACATGTTAATTTAATTGTAAGAGTTGAGTTGAGTAAAAAAGTGACAAATATTAATATTGCAGTGTGGCGGACACAAAAGCCCACTGGCGTGGTGACATCATTCCACGCACCAAGTGGGCGGTGGCCACGCCCGAGGGGTAGGCGTGGCCTCATGATATACACCGGGCGACCAGCCCGGAGGAGTTGAGTGTTACAGTGTAGTCTTACAATAAAGACGTTTATATGTTACCGCTTGTCCGCTTCCTCCTTGCTCACAAGCAGCGCGCGTAACGCCGCGCTTTACTGGTGACCCCGACGTTGGATCTGCCGTAGCGATCCTTCCGAACACGACGCCATTGCAATGGCCAACGACAAGGCAATGGCGATTAAACTTCCCGAATTTTGGGAGGCCCAGGCCGAAGTCTGGTTCGTTCAAGCCGAAGCCCAATTTCAGCTTCGGCGCCTCACCAACGACGACCTGCGCTACTGCCATGTCGTCGCCTCCCTCGGGCCCGGCACGGCCGCTCGAGTTGTGTCCGTCCTTCGCCACCCACCGGACGGCCACAAGTACGAGGCACTCAAGCGGCTACTCCTAGCCACGTTCGGCCTCACGGACGACGCACGGGCCGATCGCCTCCTGGATCTCCCCGAGCTCGGTGAGACGCGCCCGTCGGTCCGAATGGACCATATGCTGTCACTGTTGGGCGACGAAGCCCCCGGTTCGCTATTCCGGGCGCTTTTCCGTCGCCAACTTCCAGCGCAGGTTCGCCTCGCGTTGGCCGGGACCGGGCTAACGGAACCCCGAGCATTGGCGGCCGAGGCGGACAAGTACTTCGCCGCTTCGGACACGCGGGCGAGCGTTGGCGTGGCCGTCACGGCCTTCGACGCTGATGTTCCACAGCATCATCTTCTACAGCACGCTGATGTTCCACAGCATCATCTTCTACAGCACGCTGATGTTCCACAGCATCATCTTCTACAGCACGCTGATGTTCCACAGCATCATCTTCTACAGCACGCTGTGGTTCAGCAGCATGCTGATACGCACCTCGTGAACGCCGCCACGCCCCGCCCACCGCCGCGGCGAAAACCGCCACCGCGGGGAAACCCGTCGACTCCACCGGCCTGGCGGAGCCAGCCGCGCTCCTCCAGCTCCACCACCTGGTGCTGGTTCCACGCCAAGTTCGGCCACGAAGCTCGGCGGTGTCATCCGCCGTGCTCCTTCAACGGGTCGGGAAACGCCCGGGCCGGCGCTCAATTGTGGCGATGAGCGCCGGCCGTTCGAGCAGCCTGCTGTTCATAACGGACACCTTCTCCGGGCGCCGTTACCTGTGCGACACGGGAGCACAGGTGAGTGTCATTCCCGCCGGCACGTCAGACAAGCACGCCGCGGGTGGGGGCCCCGCGCTGCTTGCCGCGAACGGGACGCCCATCTGTACGTACGGAAAACGCTGCCTCTCTCTGCGGTTTGGAGGGCAGGTTTTCCGATGGACGTTCGTCACCGCCGACGTGCCCATGGCACTGCTTGGAGCGGACTTCCTGTGCGCTAATGGGCTCCTGGTCGACGTCAAGCGCAGACGGCTTGTCCAGGCCGAGACGTTCAGCTCGCTCGCATGTGCGTTGCCCAGCTCAACGAGCGGCTTGCCAAGCAGCTTGCCGAACGATTCGGTTCCGGCCACGTTGGTCTGTACGCTTCCGGCAGCGGACGCATTCACCCGCCTCCTCGCCGGCTTCCCGGCCCTCACGCGGCCCACCTTCTCGGCGGGGGCCGTCAAGCACGGGGTGGCCCATCACATCCCCACCGTCGGGCCACCGGTCTACGCCCGGGCACGCCGCCTCGAGCCGACGAAGCTGGCGGTGGCAAAAGCGGAGTTCGCTACCCTGGAGCGACTCGGCATCGTTCGGCGCTCAGAGAGCGCTTGGGCGTCGCCGCTGCACATCGTGCCGAAGCCCGGCGGGGGATGGCGACCGTGCGGGGACTATCGCCGTCTCAATGACGCCACGACTCCCGACCGCTACCCCGTCCCCCACATTCAGGACTTTTCCGCCCGTTTGGCGGGCAGGTCCTTCTTCTCGAAGGTGGACCTCATACGCGGCTACCATCAGGTCCCCGTCAGGCCGGAGGACGTCCCGAAGACGGCGGTCATCACGCCATTCGGACTCTTCGAGTTCCTGCGCATGCCCTTCGGTCTGAAGAATGCGGCTCAGGCGTTACAGCGACTGATGGACAGCGTCCTGCGCGACTTGGATTTTGTCTACGTCTACCTGGACGATATCCTCGTCGCCAGCGCGTCCCGCGAAGAGCACCTACGCCACCTCCGCACGCTCTTCGAACGCCTGGGCCAGCATGGCCTGATTGTGAACCCCGCAAAGTGCCGGTTCGGCGCCGCCACAATCGATTTTCTGGGGCACCGTGTCACCAGGCACGGAGCCGTCCCCCTGCCGGCCAAGGTGGAGGCGGTGAAGGGGTTTCCGCGCCCCCGCACGATCAGAGGGCTGCAGGAGTTCCTGGGCATGGTGAACTTTTACCATCGGTTCCTGCCCCGTATCGCCCAGCTCCTGCGCCCCCTGCACGAAGCTCTCCGAGGTAAGCCGGGCAAAGGCGACGTTACCTGGACCGAGCAGATGGACACGGCGTTCACGGGCGCGAAGCTCGCCTTGGCTAACGCCACCATGCTCGCGCACCCGGCGCCCGATGCACCGATCGCCCTCACCACCGATGCCTCGGACTACGCGGTGGGCGCGGTGCACGAGCAATGGGTGCGTGGAGCTTGGCAACCGCTGGCGTTCTTTAGCCGGCAGCTTCGCCCGCCCGAACGCCGTTACAGTACCTTCGACCGCGAGTTGCTCGGACTTCACTTGGCGGTCAGGCACTTCCGCCATCTGCTCGAGGGCCGGGCGTTCACTGCCTTCGTCGACCACAAGCGCTGATCTTCGCGATGGGCAAGGTCACCGAGCCGTGGTCGGCCCGGCAGCAGCGTCACCTCTCGGCCGTGTCCGAGTACACGACGGACATCCAGCACGTCGCGGGGAAGGACAACCCGGTTGCGGATTGCCTTTCCCGGGCCGTCGCCCACGCAGTCCACCTCGGCATCGACTATGCCCGGATGGCAGCGGACCAGGCCGCTGACCCCGACGTCCAGGCCTTGCGGACCGCCGTCACGGGCCTCCGCGTCACCGAGGTGCCATTCGACGGCGCGGGCGCGGCCCTCTTGTGCGACGTCGCCCTCGGGCGTCCTCGCCCCATTGCGCCCGCGGGCTGGCAGCGCCAGGTGTTTGACGCCATCCACGGCCTGTCCCACCCGGGCGCGAGGGCCTCCCAAAGGCTGATCGCCGACAAGTTCGTCTGGCATGGCCTCCGGAAGGCCGTCCGCGGCTGGGCCAGGACATGCCTCGCGTGCCAGCGCGCCAAGGTGCACCGGCACACCCAGGCCCCGTTGGCCCCGTTCACGGTGCCGGAACGCCGGTTTGACCACGTCCACGTGGACCTGGTGGGACCTCTGCCCCCCTCGCGGGGTTTCACCCACGTCCTCACCATGGTGGACCGCACCACCCGGTGGCCGGAGGCCGTGCCCTTGGCGTCGACAACGGCGGCCGATGTCGCGCAGGCTTTCATCGCCACCTGGGTCGCCCGGTTCGGCGCCCCCTCGGACATCTCATCCGACCGCGGCCCCCAGTTCACCTCGGAGCTCTGGGGGGCGGTTGCGCAGGGGCTCGGGGTCCGGCTGCACCGAACCACGGCCTACCACCCCCAGGCTAACGGCCTGTGTGAGCGATTTCACCGCTCATTGAAGGCCGCGCTCCGGGCCACCCTCCGCGACGGCGGCTGGGTCAACAGGCTCCCCTGGGTCCTGCTGGGCCTCCGGACGGCGCCCAAGGAGGACCTGCGCGCATCCGCGGCGGAGTTGGTCTTCGGGCAACCGCTGCGGGTGCCGGGCGAGTTCCTCCCCGACTCCACGGCACCGTGGTCCGCGGCACAGCAGCGCTCCGCTCTGCAAGAGACCGCCCAGAGGTTCGCCCCGGTGCCAACGGCATGCCACGGGCACCCACCGACGCACGTCGCCCCGGAGCTTCGCATGGCGGAGTACGTCTTCGTCCGCCACGATGCCCATCGGACACCACTGCGGCCCCCGTACGACGGGCCTTTCCGCGTGCTGGAGACCGGGGCGAAGCACTTCACCCTGGACATCGGCGGTACTCCTGACCGCGTTTCGGTAGACCGCCTCAAGCCGGCCCACCTCGATGTGGACCATCCACCGCCAGTGGCCCGACCCCCACGTCGGGGCCGCCCTCCTGCGGGCAGACCCCCGGCACCGCCCAGCCCCGCCGCCACGGCGCCCCCCGGTCCTGCACCCATCCCAGGGGCAGCCAGGGGCATCCCACCTGGTATCCCTGCACCCCGGACGCCGCCGATTGCCAGGGGGCGCTTCGGCCGGGTCATTTGACTGCCCCACAAACTGGCCCTCCAGGTGCGCGGGAATTCTGGGGGGGCGCGTGTGGCGGACACAAAAGCCCACTGGCGTGGTGACATCATTCCACGCACCAAGTGGGCGGTGGCCACGCCCGAGGGGTAGGCGTGGCCTCATGATATACACCGGGCGACCAGCCCGGAGGAGTTGAGTGTTACAGTGTAGTCTTACAATAAAGAAGTTTATATGTTACCGCTTGTCCGCTTCCTCCTTGCTCACAAGCAGCGCGCGTAACGCCGCGCTTTAGCAGTTACATTTAAGCATTGCAGAAAGGTCGCGCGTGTTTGGGAAATTTTTTGGCTCCGTCTGGATATATTGAACCATTCCGTGTTGACATTGAATTTTTAGCCGAATCTGGATATAGAACCATCTAGAAATTAGGAGTATTTTCTAGAGTCAGAAGCTTCGTGAATGTTCTTGAACCCAGTATGTAGAGCCAGCGCAGGATGGCCTAGAGGTACGCACACACGTCTCTAGGCTGCCTAGCCTGGGTTCAATTCCCGACTCAACTATAAACTGTCGTCCTCGTGTTTTGGAAGGAGGACAATTGACCGAAAAGGATGCACTTGATCAATAAACAACTCTGGCATGAAATCAATGTCTGGTGACCCTTGATGGTGCATGATGGCCATAAGCTATATATTGCTATAACACCCAGTAACACAATGGGAACAGCTGTCTGTTCAATAAAAGGAAGATGCGGACCTTGAGTAAGATAGTGCCAGTGAACTGTGTGCCCCCATGGCATGCTATTACAAGGAAGAAAGAGGCTTCCATGTTTATGGCAAAGTTTGAAAACTTGTCAGGGGTCTTGCCATACCACTCACAACCAAAAGGAAAGAAATGTTTAGCATCTCAAGATGACAGGAAAGATGATATTGCTATAAATTCTTCCAGGTACCTATCTAATATTCCAGTTTTAACCTATCTACTGTTTCTTCTGGCACCACCTTTCCAGGTGAGACCATTCCTTGCATTAACTACTCTCAGAGTGAAAGACCCCTACATACCTGACTACTGTCATACCACCCCTCTTCTTTATTCTCAGGCTGTGTTCATCCTGTAACTGTTCATATACACTACTCACAATAAGTTATGGATATTGTGGGAGTGAGTTTATTTTTTTTATAGGGGTTGTTAGGGTTGGGGTATTGAAATCAAGAATGCTGTTTTTTCACACTCTTTAATAACCATAGAATTAGGACCAACAACTTTTTTCAACATAATTAATACACAAAATCAACCACACCGAAGAACCTGCCAATATCCCTAACTTATTGTGAGTAGTGTGTATTACCACCCCAGACCCTTCTCTGCCATCGGCAGACAGTTTGGAGAGGCAGGTTGCCATTAAGATACAGACTGCTTCAAAAAGACCCGGACAACTTTGGTTGTTAATATATTTAGAACCACAAATGAAACAACGATATCCTTTGGTTTATATGATACAGAAACTCATAAGGTTTTGTGCGCACCATTAACATGAGCTCCATTTGTCATGCACAGCACATCAAGGTGGTACACGAGTTCTTGCCATGTTTGGCTCTGCCAAAAGTCCGAATGGGGTCAACTCTAGGTCAGAATGGCGTCAGATCCAGGTCCAATTGGCGTCAGCTCCAGGTCCGATTGGAGTCAGCTCCAGGTCCGATTGGCGTCAGCTCCAGGTCCGATTGGCGTCAGCTCCAGGTCCGATTGGCGTCAGCTCCAGGTCCGATTGGCGTCAGCTCCAGGTCCGATTGGCGTCAGCTCCAGGTCCGATTGGCGTCAGCTCCAGGTCCGATTGGCGTCAGCTCCAGGTCCGATTGGCGTCAGCTCCAGGTCCGAATGGCGTCAGCTCCAGGTCCGAATGGCGTCAGCTCCAGGTCCGAATGGCGTCAGCTCCAGGTCCGAATGGCGTCAACTCCAGCTCCGAATGGTGTCAACTCCAGCTCCGAATGGTGTCAACTCCAGGAATGAAAGGTGTCAGCTTCAAGTCCAAATGGTGTCACTCCAGGTCTGATTTGTGTCACTGCAGGTCCAAATGGTGTCAGCTCCAAGTCCGAATGGTGTTAGGTCCAGGTCCGAATGGTGTCAGCTCCAGGTCTGAATGGTGTCGGCTCCAGGTCCGAATGGTGTCGGCTCCGGGTCCGAATGGTTTCAGATTCGGGTCTGAATGGTGTCAACTCCAGGTCCAAATGGTGTCGGCTCCAGGTCCGAATGGTGTCAACTCCAGGTCCAAATGGTGTCGGCTCCAGGTCCGAATGGTGTCAGCTCCAGGTACGAATGGTGTCAGATTCGGGTCTGAATGGTGTCAACTCCAGGAATGAAACGTGTCAGCTTAAGGTCCAAATGGTGTCACTCCAGGTCTGAATTGTGTCACTGCAGGCCCGAATTGTGTCACCTGCAAGTCCGAACGGTGTTAGCTCCAGGTCCGAATGGTGTGAGCTCCAAGTTTGAATAGTGTCAGCTCCAGGTCCGAATGGTGTCAGCTCCAGGTCCGAATGGTGTCAGCTGCAGGTCCGAATGGTGTCAGCTGCAGGTCAACGTTAAAGTGTACCAGGCTACAAAGTGTGCAGAGAATGCCCATTGCTTTTATAGTGATTGCGGAGACTTATCTGGGTCACATGGTTTTAAAAGTCTCTGCTTAATTATTAGAGCAGAGCAGATGGAATTTGCATTCAAAAAGGAGAATGAAAAGGAAATCTACCAGTTTACACCAATAACTCTGCTCAATCTAAAGGAGGCCTTCTTTGAAATTGGTGGCTCATCAGTGAAAAAGGTTTTCTTATAGCTAGTTAATTGATTGTTACATTTGCATAAAAGGCTGGAATATCTGGACTTTCAAACTGTTTATAATATTTGGCCGTGATAAGTGACACCATTCCAGGGACTAGAAAGGATAAAAACAGAACATTGTGGAAAAAGCAGGAGAGATGAGGCTAATGTATATAGTTCAGTGCCACATTAGTTAAAAAAAAAAAAAAAAAAAAACACCTTTAGAGGCCATGTTTCCCCGCAAAGCGGGGGTTGGCCTTTTTCGGGAACCGTGGTTGTTGTTGTTTTTCGGTCCCCTTTTTGAAGCAATGTTTTACGGCCGGATGCCCTTCCTGACGCCAACCCTTTTTGCCGCCTTTAACGACAAACAGGGAATTACCAGTGAACTGGTACTCAATTAGCCGACCTCGGAAGGCATGACAGGCTGAGTCAACCCCCCTGGCGTTAATTCAGCGATCGACCGGGATTCGAACCCAGGATCCTCGGATCCTAAGCCGGCACCCTAGCCGCTAGCCCAACACCAGGGTCAACACATTAGTTGATGGAAAAAAAACACAATGGAATTCTATTGGATTCCCAGTGAGATGCTGAGGCCATGATGCTGTGTTTTGAAAAATTTATCGTGTCATTTATAACATCAATGTACTGGAAAACATTGGAAAAAGGAATTGCAACGAGCTGTACAATTTCTCCAGTTTTATTTGTTCTGGGAATAGAGATGCTCATTCATTCAGCAACTGCTGATGGTAAAGTAGTGATAAATGGGAAGGACAGGAGACCAGCTTATGCCATTACTTGATCCTGATGGAAGCGTCAGATGATACAACTTAAAAACAGGGTGGCATAAGCTATCATAAAGGACTGTCTGGGACTGAATGAAGCTTAATGGGAAGAAAAGTAAGTGGTGTTGCAGAGAATCAAACATATAAAGCAGTCATATATTTTTTCTGGCTGAAGAACTGATTCCATCAATAAAGAAGGATTAGATGTTCAGTGCATGGTCGAAGGTTTTAGGTCGTTGACAGAAGCAAACTACAACTAGAACGCCACTCAGTGGAGCGCATACTCCCGTCGTGGGTCAAGTTGGAATAGTACGATTTCACAAAAGTTTGAGGGAGTAGTTCAGTGACAACACAAGACAAGACAACACAAGACAGACACTGCACAGATATATCTATAGATATATATATATTATATATAATATATATATATATTATTATATATTATATATATATATTATATATATATATATATATATATATATATATATATATATATATATATATATATAATATATATAATATATATATATTATATATATATTATATATAGACATCTATAGATAGACAGATATATATATATTTAGAATATATGGAAGATAATGTAAAAAAAAAAAACAAGGCAATTTCACTTACATTTTCGGATTCAGCGTTCAATTCTATAAAAGTGAGTGTATTTTGAGGCATGTGTGACTTCAAATAAAATTGTAAGCCAGGAAAAAAACGTGCGTTTCATTCCTTCGGCTTAGGGATACAACATGTAAAACTGGCCCAAACGTCAAAACAAAACTCGCTCATTTTAAGTCGTACAAGCTAATGCGACCACTCATTCTTCTGGGAAGAATCCCGTGCACATGCTTGTCACACTTATAACTCACCTAAGACTTTATAAGCTCATCAAATACTGACACCGCGATTGACATTTGCTGAGGTAAATGTTGATATCTCTTCTGAAGTAAAAAAATAAAATAAAAAGAATAAACAGTTTTAAAGCATTATACGTATCAAACTATACATTTTATGAAATGGGGAAACCGAATACACACTTTGGTGGTTTTAAAATGACAGAATATCTCTTTATTAGAAGGAAAAAAAAGAACCTTGAAGACGACGCTGCTAACAAAATACACCGCTCTAACGCATAACCACGAGTTTAAACTGCATTTACAACAAATATGAAAACTATTTTCATATCACAATGTTAAATATAGAATATATAGAAGATAATGTTAAAAAAAGAGCCCTATCTTCCAATGGTAAACAATCCTTCAAAAAATTCCTGGATCCGGAATAATATCATGAGCTTCACCAAAACGTAATCAATTCTTCCTTATCCCAAGGGCAATCATCCCACCAACTTTCATCCAAATCCGTTCAGAACTTTTCCAGATATCTTGTTCACAAACACACGAACACACACACACACACGGACACGATCGAATGCATTACTCTCTGGCGGGAGTAACAAACTAGAAAGCATCTGAAAATGCAAAGCCCGTCCTCATCCGTTTGTATTCAGACATTTTCTTCTTGTACTTCCGTTTGCTCAAAAAAAAACTAAAACAGTTTGGTGAAAGAAAAAAAAAACCAAGTTGAAAATTTATGAATTTATGCAGCCTTAACCTTTGAGCTTCGATCTAATAAAATTAGCTTCTAGCTTTTGATTGGTGAACCAATTCTGTGACCCAATATGCAAATTCTTAAAATTACAGGTCAATTGGACAAAAACTGACGATTTTATGCAACCTTGACCTTTCACCTTTTGAACGAAAAAACCCCAAAAACAATCAACTTCTAGCTTTTGATTGGTGAACCAATTCAGTGACACAATATGCAAATTATTAACATTTCAGGTCAATCAGATGAAAATTGACAATTTTATGTGATGCTGACCTTTTGACCTTTTTGCCAAATTATCACTTTGCCTTCTCCATATTATCATAACGCTTTGTTGAAAATGTGATGACAAAACAAAAATGGTAAATTTAAATTTCAGGTCAATTGGATGAAAATTGATGATTTTATTTGATGCTGACCTCTGACCTTTTGACCTTTTGACAAAATTAAGTCGCCTTCTCCATATTATTATAATAAAGTTTTGGCGAAAATTTGATGACAAAACTCAAATGTTGAAAAAACTTACAGCATGGACCCCATCTGCTCATCTCCCCATTTCGTGCTGCGCAGGGGACGAGCTAATAAATTAAATTAGCGGTATTACCATCACGGGATACATGTAGATACAGCATATATAAGTAGATATATAACTTATGACATATATGAGATAGCTTTGGACATGGTGGAGACAATCAAGACAATGACTCCCCACATGCGGAGCAAAAAGCAAAGTTAAGAAATTGTTTCACTTTGGCTGTCTGTCCGTCTACAAATGTCAGTTTATGATCGGGGAACAACCTAATCTAAATATAATGTTATATTTTGAACTCGAATCGGAACATGAATCGGAAAACAAACCTGTAATTTAGCAGTCGGGGAAAGTGGTACAAAATGGACCCCTTGGGTCATATGGACCCCTTGGTATATTCCACCAGCAGCTGCTGCCATCTTGTGGCTGTTCATGTTAAAACATTCCTTTGTGGATTAGCAGAAAGTAACAACATGGTGGCCATCCCTATCCAGTCTTGAACTCGAGCTGAACCATCCAACATTTTGACACCTACTAGGATCTATCGGTAGGTATGTGAGAAAATTGTGTTTGTGGTGACAGAGTGACTCATATTTCCTAGTGTTACTGCATGCTTTTAGAGTATAAGTCAGTCACTAAAATTGACCTTTGAAACATTCTGCCCAGTACATGTGGTTTCCAATGATGTCAGGTTTTCATGGAGGTCGTTCATGGGGCAAAACGGTCCATTTCCCTGGGGTAAAATGGCCCGTGGGGTACCAGACCTGTTGATGGTCCTGCACCTAATGGTAATGCTGTGAGAGGCCCCGAAAATGCTGTGAGACCCATTGGTAACACTCAAAGACATGCTGCTGTTCCAAGACCTGCTGTTGCAAGCACCAGTAGGGAGTTCATTTCACCCTTTCAAATCAGTCCCCCACCTAAGGCTACTCCTGCTAAGGGTAGGCCTACAACACGTCAATCAAAAAGGTCAATGTCAGAGCATTTAACATCAAGCCCATACAAGAAACGACTTGCTGATGCAGCTGAAGAAAAGAAAAGACAGGAAGCACAGAAGGCAGAGAAGGCAAAGCAGAGAGCTGAAAAAAAACTTCAGAAGCAAAAGAAAGTTGCAGAAAAGCCAAAAAAGAAGATAGTGAAGGGTAAACGGGCTATATTTACGGCACCAGAAGAATCTAGCGAGTCTGAGGATGATGATGGAACAATGTGCTTATTCTGCCGGGAAAGTTATAGTGTGATAGGAGAAGGATGGATAAAGTGCACAGTCTGTCGTCTTTGGGCCCATGATGGTTGTGCAGGTGTGGATGAAGAAGATGTGAATTTCATCTGTGACTTTTGTGCCTAATTATGTGCATAATCTCACCTTGTAGTCTGTAATTTTTCACAATAAATATTATTTCAGGTTCAAAGTGTTTTGATTGGTGACTCTGAGGGTAATTATTATGTTTTTCAATGGGGTGACCATATTACCCCACGGGGTGACCATATTGCCCCACGGGGGTGACCATATTGCCCCATATGTGGGGGCCATTTTGCCCAACGTGGTGTACAAAATGGCCCACTTAGCACATTTTTGGTCTTTGGTTCTCACCAGTGAATGGTTGATTTGATTCTAATACCAAGTAATTTGTGTATTTATAATGGAATAATGATTGTAAAGACACTGTCTGATTTCAGATATACTGCATCATTTTGGATAAAATTTCAAAGAAAGCTTAAGTGTGCCATTTTGCCCCACCTTCCCCTACTTTGGCTCTGAATTTGTCCAGATCACGCATGCCCAGAGAGGAGCGAGATAAAATTTTTTTTACTCTGTCTACCTCTGACAGTCAAACAAAATTGAAAATCATTCTAAACAGGAAACTTCCTGTTTTTAGTGACATCATGAAGGACACAAACAAGAGGCATGAATAACTAATGTTACATGTTATATAAGGTGGTGTAAAAGACGCTGCATCAACGGAGGTAAACTTCTAAATTATTTTTCAAATTCAAAATTTCAAATTATTTTTTCAAGTTCAAAATTTCAAATGCAAATTTAAAATTCCAAATTATTTTTTCTAAAACCTTTAAGATCTTTATTTTATTTCAATTGAATTATATACTTGAGCCCAGGAAAACACAAATCGCCTTTTGGCACTTTCAACATCCTTCAGTTTCGCAGTAATTGTTTTTTTATTTTTCTATATTAGTATTTTAATAAAAAATATTAGTTTTTCCATCATCACGACCATTCAAATTTGCAGCTCGCAAACCCCGCCCATGTCCTTGTTTCTCAAGACTGCACGGAGTAAGGTGTTCTATGAACTCTCCAATACTGGCATGAGAAAAGGGATTCATGTACTCCTCTCCCTTACATCAGCAGCGTTGCCTGGAAAAACTGCCAAAATGTGTCTGTTTGAAGGCACCAATAAGAGGAATTTTCAATTGGCATAACTAAACTTCATGGAATGCTTCATTACTTTGTGAGGGATACACAGTTAAAAAGTAACTCAGGTGAGAAGTGGAGTGCCACGCTGCCAGTTATTGAGGCCGAGTATCGGATTGAGCACAAAGAGGTCTGGGACCAGTGTGGGCAGGAAAACAAGGCATTGGTTGAAGAATGAAAAGATTTTGGTCACATTGTAACAAAAACTAAATTAGGCTTGAATTGAGGCCTGAGGAAGAAAGCAGATGTGGTTGGGCACATTGGGATCAATTAGTTGGGAGGAGGCTGTCGTCAAGATAATTCTGGATGCTTGAAACTACCCAGACAGGTGTAGTGTTAAATTCAATGTACGCCATTTTGCTATGACAACCTGTGCTGATTGAAATGAAAGGAAAATGGCAACTCCACTTTACATGGTAACAAATGGTCATGTGAGCACTTACCGTGTATATATTCAGTGTATTACCATGAACATGTTACACTTTTCATGTGAACATTGCTTTTGAAAGTCTTTCAGGATGTAGTTGTGTGTGTTATAGCAGTATTGTAGAGTACTTGATCATATCCCAGAACGGCTTCTATGTGATAAAACTAGCCGTCCGTCCTTATGTGTGTCTGTCCGTCTGAGTTGCACACATTGGTCGGACCGTTCACCTGACTCCACCCACAGTTTCTATACTACAGCCGCCATGTTGGTGCTTACTGCTGTGGGAAGTCAAATACATATCCTGAGGTATCATATTCACATTCATCATGCCCTCCCTATAAGTTCTCCCTTCAGTGTAAAATGACCAAAGTTACTGTTAAAAGGATTTTGATAGAGGCATCAAGGGCCTTCTGAAGATAGGCCTCAGCGATCGAGGCAGTGGTCTGGTGTTTGCTCCTCTACAAGGTGAACACCACCCAAATAACTGTGACATTCTCTCAAGCAGCGCTTTTACCGCAAAGATTACGCAGGTCCTTGCTATTATTTCTGATAATTTCTCTTAAATCTGCGAGTTGGACAGTGACCATGATGGGTTTCTGTGAAGATGATAGCATGATAGGGGAGTGGAAAGAATTAAATATTCCACTGTTTTGATGTAGGAATGCCCGTTTGCTTTTATAAGCGGGAGGAGGGTGAGGAGTGGGGAGAAGGGGGGGGGGGGGGTAAAGATGGGACAGAGTTGGGAGGGGGGGCAGGTTGAGGCTCTGGGGGTGGGGAGGGTTGTGGACTTTTGATGGGAGAGGTGTTTGAGGAGTTGTAATGGGGATGGGTGGTGAGGTGGTTTGAAGGCTTGAAGTGGGGAGGGAATTGATGCCTTAAGATTGGGAAGAAGGGGGAGAGGAGTTGGGGTTGAGAAGTGGATTGGGAGAGAGCAAAGATGAGACAGAGTTGGAAGGGGGAGGTTGAGGCTTTGGGTAGGGGCGGATGGCCTTCTGGTGGGAGGTGAGGTGGGTTGAGTAGTTTTCAGAATTGCATGCTTAAATGTACTCACAGTAAAAATGTAATTTGCAACACGTGTGTGTGTGTGTGTGTGTGTGTGTGTGTGCGTGTGTGTGTGTGTGTATATGTGTGTGTGTGTGTGTGTGTGTGTGTGTGTGTGTGTATATGTGTGTGTGTGTGTGTGTGTATATATATATGTATACATATATATATATATATATATGTGTGTGTGTGTGTGTGTCACTATGTGTGTGTGTGTGTGTGTGTGTGTGTGTGTGTGTGTGTGTGTGTGTGTGTGTGTGTGTGTGTGTGTGTGTGGCTCACTGTAAGGGGGTGGCACAATCACCCAATGGGCAATGTGCTAGTTGCTAGTGTTTTGTGAAAGAGGGAGACACACCAAGGTAAAGTAAACATGCAGGACTTGGGCCTACAAAGTAGAAGGTAAAAATCTCATTTAGGATGGACCGTTTTTTTTTTTTTTACCAGATCAACCTGTTGACTGGTCTATTGCTAACATCATTTCCAAAAGAAACATCATTAGGATTGAGTTAACTGTATCTTGGGAGAAATGGATTGATGTGGCCCTTCAGAGAAAGGTTACAAGGTTCTATGTGCAGAATGTGATGTGTAACACTATATACATTAGAGGATAGATGCAGAGGTTTTTTGGGTACATGATAGTTAGATTCCAGAAGAATACTGGGCTTCTTGGAGAAATGTGAAAGGGGTTGAAACATTTAGTAGAAATATCAGCTCGAGTGTGGTCTTGGAGATGCACAAAGCGAGGATGTTTGTTAATTTTATTCAATTAAGTATGTCTTGTAGTCCAAATTGTGTTTTATATTAATATTTTGTGTGCCATTGTTTTATAAAATAATTGAACACCGCTCCTTTCCTATTCCATCTCCAGGTGCCGCATGACGTCATCGCCAGACACCGAAGTGGGGCCGGCGATGACGCGTGCCGAAAGGGAGGACTCCGTTTTTACTCTGGTTGTTTTCTTTCTTTTGTGTTTTCTTTCCTTCTTGTTTGTTTCTTCGGGCGATATCTCAGACACCCTTTGAGATAGGAAGCTGAAATGTGACCACAATCGTGAGCATTTTTTTGCTTCAGAAAAATGGGTATTTAAAATATATATATATTAATCAATTAATTAATTCATTAATTAAATAGTATCGATTTATTAATACTTATTTATATTCTTTCTCATCTGGGCAATGTCTCAGGCACCTTTTGAGTTAGGAAGCTGATATTTGGACATGACAATGACCAAGTGATTTGGCTGTAAAGGGTATTTTTGATTTATTGATTAATCAATTAATCGATTAATTATTTTAATTTTTATGACACGAGTAGTATTTTGATTGCAAAGGAGCTACATTGATGATTATACGCGAATTTAATATTATACTTCGCTTTGTTTCATGTTCTCCTTTTTTACTTTAAGGTTTATTTAATTTATTGTATTTTTCTTTTTCCTTTCACAATGATGTCACCATTTTTGCTGAGCACAGTTCTTTGATTGAAACTTCTCCTTGATAGTTATCATGTGACTCCCTGTTGCTATCTCTTTGGCTAAATGAACTTGGTACCATTAACTGCTGCAGCCCCATCAAAACGCCTAAAGCCCTAAACTTTGTGAACTTAATGTGTCAAAACCTCATTTTTTGGTGCTTACCTGATGATCCAATAAGCCAATACAGTGAATATATGTATATACATATATATATATATATATATATATATATATATATATATATATATATATATATATATATATATATAATTATATATATATATATATATATATACACACATACAGTGTCGGTATCCGTGTACAGACTTTTCCTTCCACATCACACCACATTAGTTTGAGTATCTTTGCTATATTTTTATAATAACCCATTTCCGTCATTATTGTGCATAATAGCCAATCCCACCTCCCCCAGCCAACACCATCACCATCGTCATTGTTATCACCTTCATGATCATCATTAAAGTTGCATTGATTTTACACAGTACTACTCCCACAGTTTTGGGGCCAGCACCACCAAATTTTCTGTATGGCTACTGGGGTCGACACACGTGTCCAAAAGTGGATAGAAATTTTCATTTAAAAAAATTTTCGGAAATTTTGGGCTCCCACCCAAAATATAACATGGGTACCTGGCTAGTATGCGTATATATATATATATATATATATATATATATATATATATATATATGAAACAGGAAGTAAATTCCTGCATGATGCTGGTGTGGAAAAATTCTGACTCAACCCAGGACTCAAACCCAGGAACCTCATCACTTACGTGGTGACAGCCCACTGAGCGATTGAGTCTCCAGAATATCCTCAGAGATTTCTCACACTAACACTGCGAGATTTTTATATATATATATATATATATATATATATAAGTTCAAAACACACCTGGTCACAAGTGTGCCGCACTGACCGGGTCCTCATTCGAGGTCCTCAGCATCATCCCGTTTCGGCCCTTCAACCTCGATACGGTCAGCTAAGGTGGGCCAGCAGGGGCACATACACATCCACATGCAGCCCCCACCCCCAGCCAGTGCGAATGCAGACTACAACAACAACACCTCCACATCCAGAATCCACAGCACCAAACAAACATGGTGGAACACTCAAACACCCACTTTTATACCCTTCACCACTCACCAACAAAACACACCAGATCATTCATACACACACATACACACCCATACACACCCATACACACACACACACACACACAACACCAACCAACCACCTACCCTTACAACATATACCACTCGACATACAAAAATTAATTCATGCAAAAACACACACCCTCACCCACTCACTCATATACATAAAATAAGAAATAATATAGTAACAACAAAAAAAAAAAAAACACACACAACCAACCTACACCGTTCGACGTGCCTCCATAAACTTCCTCCATATCCAAAATGAGCCTTTCAAGGCAACCTGGGCCACCTTGTCACACATCCTCCTTCTTTCTGTCCCACACACTCCCAGCCGAGCAAGAAATGCAGAAAAGGAATTGCCAATATACCCTCTACACCCCACCTCAAATGGCTGACACGAAACTCGCCAACCCTTCTCCCAGCACTCTGCCTCCAGCTCACTGTACTTTCCTCTCTTCCTCTCGTGCACCTCCTCCATGTTCTCTTCCCAAGGTACTGACAATTCCCCTAAGATGACCTGTCTTGTTGCACCTGACCAAATGACAATGTCAGGCCGCAACCTTGTCACACAGATCTCCTCTGGGAATACCAATTGTGGCTTTAAGTCTGCCACCACCTGCCAATCACAAGCATCTGACAGCCCTCTTGCTTTCCACCTCCTCCTCTTTCCACCTCTTACCACTTGGCCCTCTTTGACAAACCACACCTCTCCTCCATCAGTCTCCTTCTCCACTCTTCTTTCTCTCGACCTCAGCACCTCTTGTTGCACCATCTGCACCACCACCGCAAGCACCTGATCATGTCGCCACCTGTATTGTCCTGCTGCCAATGCTACTGAACATGCACTCAGTGCATGCTGCACCGTTCCCACACCTCCACACAAATAACATCTCTCCTCCTGCAACAACCCCCACAATCTCAAGTTTACTGGTGACGGAAGCACATCATACATTGCCCGCAACAGGAAATTCAACAATATTGGCTCCATCCTCCAAATCTCTTGCCACTTCAACATCCTCACCCGCACACCTTCCCACTTAGTCCAAGTACCTTGCTGTGCCTGACCGACTGCTTTCACATATCTCCTCTCCACTTCCTTTCTTCTCACCTCCCTCTCAACCATCTTCCTCGTCTTTCACACATGCCTTTCTCCATCGCTCATGCTCCATCCACCCCAAGCCATGCTTCCCATGCTGTACCATCCCCATGACCTCCTCCTGTTGCAACCGCTCCTCCATCTCATCCACCTCTGCTCTTACATGCCACTTCCGACCCGACTTCCCTTCTTCTCTGGGAGAGCATTCTTTACCACTGCATCACTTGAATCCCGCAACTTCATGAACTCCCGCACCCTCACCACCTTAAACTCCCCGGTTAATGATGTTAAGGGAAATTGGAGTTTTCCACCCTGACCATAAAAGGCAATGTTCGTCAAACAGCCTGGAACTCCCAACCACCTCCTCACAAACCCGCTCACCGCAACCTCCATCCTATATATATATATATATATATATATATATATATATATATATATATATATATATATATAATTATATATATATATATATTTTTTTTTATATATATATATATATATATATATATATATATATATATATATATATATATATACATACACAGTATATATGAAAAATAAAAACCCAGTATATGTGCCATTTCTATATCTCCTCCCAATTTAAAACTTGTGTCATATTAATCACAATTGGACCCAGGTTGTGCAGAGTCAAAAAAAATGGATTTGGATAAAAAATATTTTCATTATTAAAAATGAACATGATTATAACTAAAGACCCAGATAGCTCAAATGGCAGAGCACTGGTATGGTTCACCAGAGGATCTGGGTTCGATTCCTGGTCTGCGTGTGTAATTTTCCCACATATATCAATTAATTAATCTTTTCATTATTCACATCGATAAATGCCCAGACAAAGCAAGCATGAACAAATGCTTCATGCTCGATGTGGCGATCATGCTCAATGCTCCACGCTGCTAATTGGCTGTGCAACGCTCGATATAAAGTCATTGGCTCCTGAAAAGTGACAACGGCTCCTGAAAAGTGACAACACACCCCTACAGTACCTATTTCAACATAAAAAAAAAATTAGAATGACATACAATGGAACAAGTGAGGCCCATTGTCTTGGTCGTGCATGCATGTATGTGTTATATGTATATATGTATGTATGTGGTTTGTATGTATTATGTATGTATATTGTATACACTAGATCATACACTGATACCTCACTCGGTCGCGATACATTCCTGAAAAAGTGGGCATAACGTGTATCAGCGTGCTTCCAATAAGAAGTGTTATAAATATGAGATGCATTCCTGAGAGATGCCAAAAACCGAGATTGTTCCCAAAATAAGAGTTCTAAAGCATATATATATATATATATATATATATATATATATATATGTGTGTGTGTGTGTGTGTGCTTATTAATGAATAAATAACAGTCATGATCTACCATATAAAACACAATTTGTGTGTTTGTGTATTTCTATGATACCTGTCCCCCTTCATAAGGGTAGGTTTTAAAGGCTTTGAGTTGTGCTTTAGGAGAGATTTGAGTGGGGTTTTAATGAGCAATCTTTGAACACGACTGTATCCACCGGTCAAAAGACCTAAAAGACTCCGAGGACACAAAAGACCCTAAGGACCCAATGGACCCCAAAGACACAAAATACTCCAAAGACCCAAAAGACCACAAAGACCATTGAAGACCCAAAACACCCCAAAGTCTCTTAAAGACCGAGAAGACCCAAAAGACCCCAAGGATCGCAAAGACTGAAAAGACCCCGAAGACCCAAAATACCCAGGAGACCGTTAAATACCCAGATGACCCAACTTATCCGAAAGACCTCGAAGACCCAAAATAGCCCGAAGACTGAAATGACTGAAAAGACCCAGAAAACTGAAAAGACCCAAGAACTCTGAAGACCCAAAAGAAGAGTAATTGTGTCTTTTCTATTGGAATAGTAGATGGTGGCTTGCAAACCGAGCCTCAAAGTCGGTGTACAGAAGAGTTTTTTTTTAAACATATACAGTCACGTGAAAAAGTAAGTACACCCCATGTAAAGTTTTGACTTTTTCAACATATTTCAACATACAGCTATTTGATCTTCATTTCAACAATATTGATAGATAAAGGTGATATAACATAACAAATATCATGAAACATTTACATTTTGTAGTCCATTGTATAATTTAAATAAACATAAATGCAAATTTCGCATGTGGAAAAAGTAAGTACACCCCTACATTTATCACTACTTCAAATACCTAAAATTAGAATCAGGTGCACCAGCTCAGGTGCAAATGATTAGATCATCGTTAGAGAGGATCTTGGAGGAACCTGTCTTATTTAAACCTCAGACATTTCGCTTGGTTTACTCTTTGTTGTTGAAGTGTGCGGCATCACCATGCCTAGATCAAAAGAGCTCTCTGAGGCCTTCAGAAAGAAGGTTATAGATGACTACGAGTCTGGGAAGGTGTTTAAAAAGATCTCCAAACAATTTGAAATCAATCATTCGACTGTCCGGAAGATCATCTACAAGTGGAGAAGATTCCAAACAACTGCCAACTTGTTCAGGGCAGGCCGCCCCAGCAAGTTCAGCCTGAGAGCCGACTGCAAGATGCTGAAAGAAGTCTCTAAGAACCCCAGAATGTCATCACGGGACCTACAGGTCGCTCTTGCCACTGTTGATGTCAAAGTGCACGAGTCTACCATTAGAAAGAGGCTGCACAAATTTGATCTACATGGGAGGTGTGCCAGGAGGAAACCTTTGCTGTCCAGAAAGAACATCAGGGCAAGACTAAAGTTTGCCAATGAACACTGAGGCAAAGACCAGCACTTCTGGAACAATGTGCTCTGGACAGATGAGTCAAAGGTAGAGCTATTTGGCCACTGTACCAGAAGACATGTTTGGCGAAAACCAAAGACAGCATTTGACCACAAGAACCTGATACCAACTGTAAAGCATGGTGGTGGAAATATTATGGTTTGGGGTAGCTTTGCTGTATCAGGGCCTGGGCAGCTCACCATCATAGATTCCACAATGAATTCTACATTGTACCAGCGGGTGCTTGAGGATAATGTGAGGCCATCTGTCGGAAAGTTGAAGCTCAACCGAAGGTGGACCTTGCAACATGACAATGACCCTAAACATACCAGTAAATCCACCAAGGAATGGCTGAAAAGAAACAAACGGAGGGTTCTGGAATGGCCAAGTCAAAGCCCGGATCTAAATCCCATCGAGATGTTGTGGGGGGATTTGAAACGAGCTGTGCATGCAAGAAACCCCTCAAACATCGCACAGCTGAAAGAATTCTGCATGGAGGAGTGGGCAAAAATTTCTCCCAGTCCGTGTCAGAGACTGGTAGACAGTTATAAGAAACGCCTACTTGAGGTTGTTTCTGCCAAACGGGGCAATACCACCTATTAGAGCCAAGGGTGTACTTACTTTTTCCACATGCGAAATTTGCATTTATGTTTATTTAAATTGCACAATGGACTACAAAATGTAAATGTTTCTTGATATTTGTTATATTATATCACCTTTATTTATCAATATTGCTGAAATGAAGATCAAATAGCTGTATGTTGAAATATGTTGAAAAAGTCAAAACTTTACATGGGGTGTACTTACTTTTTCACGTGACTGTATATAATAAAAACAAGGCGCAGGAGGTGAAATTCGCTGCACGTGATGTGCAACATGTGCCGAGTAAAACAAGTGTTCATTTATGTCTGTAGGATGTTTTATAAATAAAGAAGATAAAGCACACCTGCCACTCGTCCGAGGCTTCAGACTTTAGCATACTCATGAGGCTGCACCGTCAAATAAACTGTTCCAACTCATCATTTTTGACAGGTTTTATACTAGTCTATGATAATAAAAGGCAGTGTCCGTCCATCTGTATCTTCCATAACTCCAAAACCATGAAACCTAGCGGTCTCAAACTTTGCATGCCTACACTTGGACCTCCAACAGATTGCAATGATAAAATTTGGGTGTTTGGGTTTGTTATAGCCGGCGAAGCCGGTCTTGTGAATGAACGCGTACGTATTATGTTGAAAAGCCAGATTTTGCTGGATCCCTTGAGAATTTCGAAGCTTTGATGCACCAAATCGCTCAATGGAGGCCGCCATCTTGCGGATGCGCAAGTATGCATAACAAATTGAAAAAAGTTCAATAGGAGTTTGTTTCACCCGTCTTTTTTTGATTCACAATCTTATGCACCTCTAATTTGTAATTAAAATACTTTAAGACCAACCTCGTTCCCCGGGCCCGCATGGGCCCTGGTTACCTTCCACGAATATCGTCACCAAACACCGGAACCAATGAGATTCGAGTATTTCAAAAAATATTTCAAAAACCAAATCGCTCCATGGAGACCGCTTTCTTGCGGATGCGGAAGTATGCATAACAAATTGAAAAAAGTTCAATAGGAGTTTGTTTCACCCGTCTTTTTTTGATTCACAATCTTATGCACCTCTAATTTGTAATTAAAATACTTTAACACCAACCTCGGCCCGCACGGGCCTGGTTATCTTCAACGAAAATCGTCACCAAACACCGGAACCAAGGAGATTCGAGCATTTGAAAAAATATTTCAAAAAAGCTTTTTACCACATTTCGGACGCTGAAAACGGCGTCAAATATTCTAACATTGACGAAGAATTATTTTTTAGAAATCTCGCCGCCGTAGGGGATAGTTTTTCACGGCTGGAAATATCCGAAGTTGAGACGGAATTCACCGAATTAATCAAGAAGGAAGTTTATAAATTTTAATCTCATCCAGAATGCAAATGGTGTCATTTTGAACGAGGTACGGCACCTACTACACCTACCTACTACCAACGACCTAACCTACTGATGCCATCCATAGTGATGGGTAAAATACTGGCAAGAGGCTTTGGCTTCACCGGCTCATTGCGGCTTTGCAATCGGGTACTAGTAGCCGGCGAAGCCGGTGTTGTCAATGAACGCGTACGTATTCCGTTGAAAAACCAGATTTTGCTGGATCCTTTGAGAATTCCAAGCTTTGACGCACCAAATCGCTCCATGGAGGCCGCCATCTTGCGGATGCGGAAGTATGCATAAAAAATTGAGAAAAAGTTCAATAGGAGTTTGTTTCACCCATCTTTTTTTGATTCACAATCTTATGCACCTCTAATTTGTAATTAAAATACTTTAAGACCAACCTCGTTCCCCGGGCCCGCATGGGCCCTGGTTACCTTCCACGAATGTCGTCACCAAACACCAGAACCAATGAGATTCGAGTATTTCAAAAAATATTTCAAAAACCAAATCGCTCCATGGAGGCCGCCATCTTGCGGATGCGGAAGTATGCATAACAAATTGAAAAAAGTTCAATAGGAGTTTGTTTCACCCGTCTTTTTTTGATTCACAATCTTATGCACCTCTAATTTGTAATTAAAATACTTTAAGACCAACCTCGGCCCGCACGGGCCTGGTTATCTTCAAGGAAAATCGTCACCAAACACCGGAACCAATGAGATTCGAGCATTTGAAAAAATATTTCAAAAAAGCTTATTACCACGTTTCGGACGCTGAAAACGGCGTCAAATATTCTAAAATTGACGAAGAATTATTTTTTAGAAATCTCGCGGACGTAGGGGATAGTTTTTCACGGCCGGAAATATCCGAAGTTGAGACGGAATTCACCGAATTAATCAAGAAGGAAGTTTATAAATTTTAATCTCATCCAGAATGCAAATGGTGTCATTTTGAACTAGGTACGGTACCTACTACACCTACCGACTACCAACTACCTAACCTACTGATGCCATAGTGATGGGTAAAATAGTGCAAGAGGCTTTGGCTTCGCCGGCTCATTGCGGCTTTGCAGTCGGGTACAAGTAACACCCTTTTTGAAAATGAATAACGAGGTGCTCATAAAAATCCCGAAAAAGCCTTACCTATATGGTGGCCCGCCATCTTGGTCAGCCCACTGCCAATCGCTGGGTTCTTAAGCCGCCATTTTGTTTCGGCCTATTCAAACGTGCCTTGCCTTGGAAACACGATCGATTAATCATTACATATTTGAAGCATATCATCAAAATCTGGATTCGGATATGACGATGGGATCCTGTAGACTAAATAAATGTCCACTTCTAGAGTGAAATCTGACAAAATTTACTATATCTGGTGATTTTTATAACTAAGTGTATATATTAATTTATTTAAGTGAGGCTGTCATTCTCCTTCTGGGGTTTTTTTTCAATTAACCTAACAATGTTTTTTTAAAACTTAATTCATACTTCCATGGGATAGGGTGTCACTCTACTGTACCTGCGACCTGTTTTTCAAAATCCTTGGCCATTTCAACCAGAAGCAATAAGCTTGCTATCGCTTGCCAAGCCAGCCGTTCCTTATCACCCATTTTGTTGGAGTGCTTGCTGGAGTGCTTAAGCCGCTTGGCGAGGGCTCCACAAATGAAGTCAGAAATGCCCGTGGACTTAATTAATTAGTCACAAGGCCGGGGAAGTTTGGGTGTTATAACACCCTTTTTGAATATGATTAACCACACTTGGTGAACGCTATTCAGGCTGCTTTTGCAAGCCATGGTGTTACAGTAGACATAGCTCCCTTTTAAGTTTTAGTTTTTATGTTGTGGCGGACACGAAAGCCCACTGGCGTGGTGACATCATTCCGCGCACCAAGTGGGCGGCGGCCACGCCCGAGGGGTAGGCGTGGCCTCAGGATATACACCGGGCGCGCAGCCCGGAGCGGGCCAGTGCTACAGTGAGCTCTTTTAATAAAGACTCTTAAACTCACCGCGTTGTCCGCTTCCTTCTTGTTGTGCAAGCAAGCGCGCGTAGCACCGCGCTTCATTTGGTGACCCTCGGACGTTCTGGTCAGCCATCGCTGACCACCCGAATACACCATCGCAATGGCAAACAACGCGGTCCAAATGAAACTCCCCGAGTTCTGGGAGACGCAAGCCGAAGTCTGGTTCCTGCAGGCAGAAGCCCAGTTCCGACTTCGAGGCATCACGGTGGACGAGACCAGGTACTGCCACGTGGTCGCTTCCCTCGGGCCCGGCACAGCCGGCCGCGTCATGTCGGTCCTGAGGAACCCACCGGCCGACGGCAGGTATGAGGCGATCAAGCGTCTCCTCCTCGCCACGTTCAGGCTCACGGTGGACGCTCGGGCCGACCGCCTCCTGGACCTCCCCGAGCTCGGTGACACGCGACCATCGGTCCGCATGGACCATATGCTGTCGTTGTTGGGCGACGAAACCCCGGACGCTCTATTCCGGGCGTTGTTCCGACGCCAGCTGCCGGCACGAGTCTGCCTCGCGTTGGCCGGTTCTGCAACGATGGAACCCCGGGCTCTCGCTGCAGAGGCCGACAGGTTCTTCGCGGCTTTGGACACCCAGGTGAGTTTTGGCGCAGCCGTCGTGGATCTCGACGCTAATGCGCATTTCGTGTCCGTCGCCACGCCCCACCCACCACCGCCGCCACCGCGAAGAAAACCGCGGCCTCCGCCGCCGCAGCCGCCCATCTGGTGTTTCTTCCACGCCAAGTTCGGCCACGAGGCTCGGCAGTGTCGCCCGCCGTGCTCATTCGGCAGGTCGGGAAACGGGCGAGCCGACGCTCGGTGGCGGCTTTGAGCATCGGCAATTCAAACAGCCTCCTGTACATAACGGACATCTTGTCCGGGCACCGTTACCTGTGCGACACGGGAGCGCAGATGAGTGTCGTTCCTGCCGGTACGTCCGACAAGCAAACCGCGGGCCGAGGTCCCGCGCTACTTGCGGCCAATGGTACGTCTATACACACGTACGGAAAACGCTGTCTCTCTCTGCGGTTCGGAGGGCAGGTTTTCCGTTGGTCGTTCGTTACGGCCGACGTGCCAATGGCACTGCTCGGCGCGGACTTCTTATGTGCTAATGGATTACTGGTGGATGTAAAGCGCAGAAGGCTTGTCCAGGCTGAGACGTTCAGCTCGCTCGCGTGCGCGCTGCCCGGCTCGTTGAGCAGCTCACAGAGCGGCTCATCGAACGGCTTGCTGAGCGGTTCAGTTCCGGCCAGGTTCATCTGTACGCTTCTGGCAGCGGACGAATTCGCCCGCCTCCTCGCGGGTTTCCCCGCCCTCACGCGGCCCACTTTCTCGGCGGGGGCCGTCAAACACGGGGTGGAACACCACATCCCCACCGCTGGGCCACAGGTCTACGCCTGGGCACGCCGCCTCGAGCCGACGAAGCTCGCCATAGCTAAAGCGGCGTTCGCTACGCTGGAGCGGCTCGGCATCGTGCGGCGCTCCGAGAGCGCGTGGGCCTCCCCGCTCCACATCGTGCCCAAGCCCGGCGGGGAATGGCGACCGTGCGGGGACTACCGGCGCCTCAATGACGCCACCACCCCCGACCGCTACCCCGTCCCTCACATCCAGGACTTCTCCGCCCGGTTGGCAGGGATGTCCTTCTTTTCAAAGGTGGACCTCGTACGCGGCTACCATCAGGTCCCTGTCAGGCCGGAGGACATCCCGAAGACGGCTGTCATCACGCCATTCGGGCTTTTCGAATTTCTTCGGATGCCCTTCGGTTTGAAAAATGCGGCTCAGGCGTTCCAGCGCCTAATGGACAGCGTCTTGCGTGGCTTGGATTTTTTGTACGTCTACCTGGACGACATCCTCGTCGCCAGCACGTCCCGCGAAGAGCACCTTCATCACCTCCGCACGCACTTCGAACGCCTGGGCCAGCATGGCCTCATTGTGAACCCCGCCAAGTGCCGGTTCGGAGTCACCGGCATCGACTTTTTGGGGCACCGCGTCACCAGGCACGGGGCCGTCCCCCTACCGGCCAAGGTGGAGGCGGTGAAGGGGTTTCCGCGCCCCCGCACGATCAAGGGGCTCCAGGAGTTCCTGGGCATGGTAAACTTTTACCATCGGTTCCTGCCCCGCATCGCCCAGCTCCTGCGCCCCTTACACGAGGCCCTTCGAGGGAAGCTGGGCAAAGGTGACGTTACCTGGACCGAGCAGATGGACGCGGCGTTCTCGGGCGCGAAGCTCGCCTTGGCCAACGCCACCATGCTCGCGCACCCGGCGCCCGATGCACCGATCGCCCTCACCTCCGACGCCTTGGACTACGCGGTGGGCGCGGTGTACGAGCAATGGGTGCGTGGTGCCTGGCAACCACTGGCGTTCTTCAGCCGGCAGCTTCGCCCGCCCGAACGCCGTTCCAGTACTTTCGACCGCGTTTGCTTGGGCTTCACCTGGCGGTCAGGCACTTCCGCCATCTGCTCGAGGGCCGTGCGTTCACGGCCTTCGTCGACCACAAGCCGCTGGTTTTCACGATGGGCAAGGTCGCCGAGCCGTGGTCGGCCCGGCAACAGTGTCACCTCGCGGCCGTGTCCGAGTACACGACGGACATCCGGCACGTCTCGGGAAAGGACAACCCGGTGGCCGATTGCCTTTCCCGGGCCGTCGCCCACACAGTCCACCTTGGCATCGACTATGCCCGGATGGCGGCGGACCAGGCAGCCGACCCCGGGGTCCAGGCCCTGCGGACCGCTGTCACGGGCCTCCGCGTCACCGAGGTGCCCTTCGACGGCACGGCCACGGCCTTCGTTTGCGACGTCTCCCTCGGGCAGCCTGACCCCATCGTGCCTGCAGGCTGGCAGCGCCAGGTTTTTGACGCCATCCACGGCCTGTCCCACCCGGGCATGAAGGCCTCCCAGAGGTTGGTCGCCGACAAGTTTGTCTGGCATGGCTTCCGGAAGGCCGTCCGCGGCTGGACCAGGACGTGCCTCGCGTGCGAAGGTGCACGGGCATACCCAGGCCCCATTGGCCCCGTTTACGGTGCCGGCACGTAGATTCGACCACGTGCACATGGACCTGGTGGGACCTCTGCCCCCCTCGCGGGGTTTCACCCATGTCCTTACCATGGTGGACCGCACCACCCGGTGGCCGGAGGCCATGCCTTTGGCGGCGACGACGGCGGCAGACGTCGCGCAGGCGTTCATCGCCACCTGGGTCGCCCTATTCGGCGCCCCCTCGGACATCTCGTCCGACCGCGGCCCCCAGTTCACCTCGGAGCTCTGGGCCGTGGTCGCGCGGGGGCTCGGGGTCCAGCTGCACCGAACCACGGCCTACCACCCCCAGGCCAACGGCCTGTGCGAGCGGTTCCACAGCTCGTTGAAGGCCGTGCTCCGGGCCACCCTCCGTGACGGCGGCTGGGTCGACAGGCTCCCCTGGGTCCTGCTGGGCCTCCGGACGGCGCGGAGGGTGGAGGACCTGCACGCATCCGCGGCGGAGTTGGTCTTTGGACAACCACTGCGGGTGCCGGGCGAGTTCCTCCCCGACCCCACGGCACCATGGTCCGCGGCGCAGGAGCGCTCCGCGCTGCAGGAGACCGCCCGGAGGTTCGCCCCGGTGCCGACGGCGCACCATGGGCACCCACCCACGCACGTCGCCCCGGAACTTGGCACCGCGGAGTATTTCTTCATCCGGCACGATGCCCACCGGACACCACTGCGGCCCCCGTACGACGGGCCTTTCTGCGTGCTGGAGACCGGGGTGAAATACTTCACCTTGGACATCGGCGGTACTCCCGACCGCGTCTCGGTGGATCGACTCAAGCCGGCCCACCTCGACGTGGACCACCCACCGCCGGTGGCTCGGCCCCCGCGTCGGGGCCACCCCCCGGCGGGCGGACCCCCTGCACCGCCCAGCACCGCCGGCGTACCACCCCCCGGTCCAGCACCCATCCCGGGTACAGCCGGGGGCATCCCAGCTGGCATCCCTGCACCCCGGACTCCGCCGGTCGCCAGAGGGCGCTTCGGCCGGGTCATCCGTTTGCCCTGCAAACTGGCCCTCCAGGTGCGCGGGAATTCTGGGGGGGCGCGTGTGGCGGACACGAAAGCCCACTGGCGTGGTGACATCATTCCGCGCACCAAGTGGGCGGCAGCCACGCCCGAGGGGTAGGCGTGTCCTCAGGATATACACCGGGCACGCAGCCAGGAGCGGGCCAGTGCTACAGTGAGCTCTTTTAATAAAGACTCTTAAACTCACCGCGTTGTCCGCTTCCTTCTTGTTGTGCAAGCAAGCGCGCGTAGCACCGCGCTTCAATGTACCCATTTTGTTATTGACTAACAGTTTTGTCCGATATACTAACCCTCTATTCCCGCCCCCTCCCATCCACCCTCCTTCACTCTCTCTCCTCCCACCTTCTCCATTTTGTCGGAGTGTATTCGTATATCTGAAGCGAGTAGGCGGATTGGGAGGTACAGTCGTAATGTATAACGAGCATAAAAACGAAAACATCGAGTTGAGAAACAGCATGTGGCGAGGTACTACCATATGATATCATTCACACAACTTCATTGTTGGAGCAAATTACTCCCACATTCTTCTGATATTGGCTGAGGGATGCTTTTGGCCAAAGTCTTTCACATAAAGGCTGGACAAGCCAAATATTCGAGTGAAGATGACAAATTTGGAATATAGCCAGGGTTCTGGTAATGACTCAGCTAGTCTTCACAAAGTTCAGTGTGGAATCTTTATCATCCAGCAAATAATGCTAGGAGACAGGACACCAAATTTGATATCTTATTTGAGAGACAGTGCGCTCATTGATGTTTCGGCCTGCTTGCGAAACACCAGGTAACAGTTTATAGCCGAACCTAGAGACAATCCGAGGCTAATACATAAAATGAATAACTCGTCTTGCTGGTGAAGGCTCATATCGATCTGCGTCGGCAGAAAGGTAGAACAATGGATGAAATTGATTGGACACTGATTGAGATATGCTAACCATCATGGAAAACAAGGAACAGCTGACATATCGGGCATTGACTCTTTGTCAGGGAAAAAAACAAAAAAACCAAAGGTTGCTTTTATAACCAAAATGTTTTTTGTTGTTGTTGTTCGGATGAAGGGTTAACAACTGAAACCTTAGCTTCTCCTTGCTTTTAATGGTGGTTACCATATCCTCAATCAATGTCCTCGTGATTTCATCAATTGTTCAGACTAAAAAAATTTTTAAGAAAAAAAGAAAATCAAATTAAAAGTTATGCTAAAATCTACCCATAAACATCATTGACAGTCATCAGTTGTCACCAAATGGGCAAGATGAGGAAACAACACTCGGTGCCCAACAAAGCTCTGACCACCCAGGCATACCTCACATTGGTGATTGCACAAATTACTCAAACACCAGGTCACCGCATTGATCCCAGATACACAGGCAACCAAGGTCAGGCCCCAGCAGCACATCTAAAAAGTGCACAGAAAATTACTCACCCCCACACATAAAACTCACACTCACCCCAAAATAAATGAATAAATAAAAGTCTCCCCAATTTTATTTATTTATTCCATTGATGTTAATGTCACACAAAACACTCCTCAATTCACTCTGCACACCAGCATGTGACCAGAAATAGCTGTAAGAATACAATATGGTATGTGCTGGCACCTGGGGCCATCCTTTGAGTGGCTGATAAAATGTCTTCCGAAAGATCTGCTCTTGCCTGTACGTTGTAAAATTGGCAGGTTATATTTCAGAACAACTATTAATTCCCACTCTCCCTGTGAGTGAAATGTGATGTCAGTGAAACACTTTTCCTCTGCAATGTCCACTGTAACGACCCCACTCTGAAAAACCCCTCCTTCCGGCAGTGGTCAGTGGTTAAACCACTTGTACGATGCCACGTGTACAAGCGAAAATCGAGTCTTCTCCCCAATCTCGCTGGGTATGGGGGCATTTATTTCATGCCCTTGACATGATGCTAGGTACCCACATCAGATATGCAAAAATTGGTGGGGATCGGCCAAGCCGTTTTCAATTCCATAAGGTTCAGATATGCCCCAATACATACAGAGAATGTTCAATCTTCAACATGTGATCTTCACAATACATATTATTCAATCGCTCACGGGAAAACGCAGGCAGTGTAAGAAACATACTCGCTCGAGGTCTGAACACGGAGGTGTTATAATAAACCTGTGTAAAACAATCTTTTTAATAACAGGCACACGTGTAAACACTATGATAATTAAATGTGTTATTGGGAACAAATCACGAATTACAACCTCAACATAAGAACTCCACAATACATATTACTCCATCGCTCCCGTGGAAAAAAGCCAGGCAGTGTATAAGCACAAGGACCGCTCGAGGCCTGAAGACCAATTATCTGGTTTTATCAAGGATCAATTCTTTTTATCCAAACATAGCCCTCAACCTTCCTCTGGATGAAAGAGGAGGCCATGTAAAGTTTAGTTGCACTGGTTCATGTGGGGTCTGAATGCATAAACGAACAACCACACAACCAAACAAACACACAAACTTTCTTCTTTATATGTTAGATACATACCATACATTTTTAACCGTCGCTTCACTGACAGATTTAATAAAAAGACGGCATGTTGTATTTCACAAACATTCTACTCAATTCACCCTGTCATTTGCCCAATGTCATCTTTCATCTTACTTGGAAGTAAACTAACATCACATTCCTCTCTCTCTGCCTCTCCCCCTCTCTCTCAAACTCTGTTGTGGCCCTGACTTCATGAAGCCGGGGGTACATCATCATGGATCTGTGGGATCCCTGGGTCACTTCTGGGAGATTGATCGGCTGTCTCTGTGCCGCGGGCTTGTTCGTGAGAACTGTCCAGGGCTATACAACGACAACAACAACAACAACAACAATACATTGATGATTACTGTGCGGTGTCTTTCTCACACGCTTTCCTCATCTCGTCTCGTGTCTCATCTTGGCGATTATCGTACTATATTGATTGCGGTGCTATCCTTGACAATTTCACATTTCTTTGACTCCCCGGACACTAAGCGGCCCTCCGTGTTCGGTGGCCCAGCACGGGTACTCCCACCCGGAGGGGAGTGGTGCTGCTAGTATATATAATGATTCAAGAGCATGGTCAAATAACCGAACCCTTGCCTTGATTTCAAATGCTAGCAACATATTATTAAAGATTATTCAAAAGAGAATAGAAGCTGAGAAATGCCTGTAGAGCAAGCAGGATTAAGAAGAGGAAGATATAATGAGGGATCAAATTGCAAATCTGAGGTGGATCATGGAAAAAGCAAGGAAATATCACAGGAAGGTGCATCTCTGCTTTATTGATTATAGCAAAACCTTCGATTATATTGATCATCAATTGATGTGGACAATGCTGAAAGAAACCAGGAGCCCTGTACACCAAACAAGAAGCAACAGTAAAAACAGAGTATGGAGAGATCGAATGGTTTGGAATTCTAATAAATAGCACCGTAAAGCGGGCGTAACCCCACAGCCCATGCATGGTGGAAACAATTTCAAGATGGCTGCCATGGCGGCCATATTGAAAATCGCAGCGTGCCCATTTTCGAAAGGAACCTTCCTCTACTCAATCCCAACACACTCTGCAAAAATGGATTTAAATCGGACAGGCCGTTCTGCTTGAAATTGACGGAAACCAATTTCAAGATGGCTGCCAGATTGAAAATCGTAGCGCGCCCATTTTCGAAAGGAACCTTCCTCTACCCAACCCCAACGCACACTGAAAAAATGAATTTAATCGGACAAGCCATTCTGCTCGACATTGACGGAAACCAATTTCAAGATGGCTGCCGTGGCGGCCAGATTGGAAATCGCAGCGCGCCCATTTTCGAAAGGAACCTTCCTCACCCAACCCCAACACACACTGAAAAAATGAATTTAATCGGACAAGCCATTCTGCTCGAAATTGACGGAAACCAATTTCAAGATGGCTGCCGTGGCGGCTATATTGAAAATCGCAGCGCGCCCATTTTCGAAAGGAACCTTCCTCTACTCAACCCCAACACACACTGCAAAAATGGATTTAATCGGACAAGCCGTTCTCCTTGAAATTGACGGAAACCAAAAGTTGACGGACGACGCCCGGACGACGCCCGTGACGACAATACCCCTTAGCCCAATTTGGGCTGAGGGGTGAAAAAGGTCAGACAGGGGTTCATTCTCTTCTCTTGCTTATTCAGTCTGTATAGTGAGTACATCATAAGGAAATCAAACTTGGATGGGATGGAAGCTGGAGTCGGGATTGGAGGAAGCTGCATCAATAATCTTAAGTACGCTGACGATATCATTGTTTCAGCAGAAAGTAAAGAGACTTGGTGAAACTGCTGCAAACGGTAAAGCGGGAAAGTGAAAAAGACTGGTTTTTATTTAAACCTAAAAAAGACAAAAATCATGTCAACTGAGAAGATCGATGTGTTGAGATTGGAAAACGATCAGGTGGAAATAGTGGAAAGCTTTATCTTCCTGGATTTTAAGATTGAGCTGAGTGGAAAATGTGGAGGAGAAATTAATAGACGGTTAGCGTTGGGGAGAACAGCAATGTCAGGATTGGTAAATATCTGGAAATACAAAGATGAGACAAAACAAACCAAGAGGAGGTTGGTGGATGTTCTAATATTTCCAGTTGCAATGTCAGGATGTGAGTCATGGACAGTGAAGAAGAAAGAAAGGAAGAAGATTGACAGTTTTGAAAGGGGGTTGTTGGAGATGAATGTTTAAAATTTCATGGACTGAAAGAATTAACAAACAAATGAAGACTTGAAGAAATTAAACCATCATGTACATTCGAAGAGCTGATGCTAAAACAGAAACTGTCAAACTTTGGACACGTCATTCGTGCAGAAAATTAAAGTCTGAAGACATCAGCCATGTTAGATATGGTTGAGGGAAGGAGAGGAAGAGGCAGGCCTTGTATGCGCTGGATGGATGGGGTGAAGGCTGCAACCAAGCAGTCTCTGCCAGAGCTTCGGGAGCAATGTAGGATCGGGGTGTTTGGAGAAATCTGATCTTGAATGTCACCAGAAGTCGGACAAGACTTGACGGAACTAGATGACGTGATAGAACGACAAAACCACAGCTGGAAACCACACACCCACACTCACGCGTGCTCCAGTTCTCGTTTACATATGCTGTTCCAATACCGGTACCTCTTTGTAATCCAGTGTCTGTAAAAATATTAACGACAGGCATAATGCACGTGCAGGGACAAGGAGAGAGCTTCTGACTATACAGCTCGGCATCCATAGAAAGCTGTACGCCCGGAGATGAGCCAGGGTGCTTGAAAAGGGCCTCTGACAGCATGCGGCTCAGGCTTGGGCTGGCCAGACATGCACACAAAAGGGCGAATGGCCCTGACGGAGTGACAAGGCACAGGAAGATGAAAAGAGCGCAGACTGAAAGACTTCATTCGAGTTTGGGAAGGAGGGGTCACGGAATATTCCCATCTAAAGTGGGGATTGAATAGTTGCGGGTGCATATAATGGCGAAAGCGCGGATTAGGAATGAGCAAAAGGCGAAATAGAAATGAATGAAAATTTGCAAGGTGGTTAAAAGGACATAAAATGGCTAGAAGAGAGAATGTAGGATAGGTTCGATGGAAATGTCGTTTTGTAATGAGGAGTGAATGGTGACAGCATAGCACAAGTTAACTTCCGCGGGGAGGCCTTGGTATGGTTGCAGATAAGTTGGCATGCTTAATGTAGAGTAAAAGATAAATTCGGCAGGTGTAGTTTGGAGAACGACACGAGTTAGTGATAAATAGACAGAGTACTGAGTGAGTGAAAGATCAGGGATAGTACAGAGTAGAGATAGATATGACAGATGGGATTCTGAGTATAGATTGAAAGAATTCAAAAAGGCAGGAGCTCAAAACTCCTTGCTGAAGTGAGTGGGAATGAAGTCACTGTTCATGCGCTCACCCGTGGCAATGGCTTGTAAAGCGATGAACCCGATCGGCCATAGCTTTAAGATAATGTATTGTTATAGCGGAACCACGATGTCGCGAACCATAAACGTTGATCTATTGCCCAGTGCTGGTACAGTGTTCACCCTCCCTTTTCAGGTGCCCCTGGATATTTAGCCATATTATGTTGGGGGTACAAAAGCACTTTTAAAATGAATTTTTCTGCTACTGTCTGATCATTTTTCCTCCACTTTTTCGAAATAATTTTCAGCAGATCCTTGAAAAGAGTCCGGAAATACTGACAGCAGACATGGCCGCGTATGGATACTTTATGTTGTCCTAATGGAGATGCCTGAATCCGACTCCTGCACAAAATAGCAAAACAAATCCATACATATTGCCCTTTCCTTGGACTATAAAATGCAACCGATTATTATAGAAGACATTTAAAAGTAGATGAAACGACCAAAAATGCCCATCCAGTAGGAAAAAGTTGTGTACGTTTGTACCCAGACTGTAAGAAAATTAACAAATGTATAACGAAACACTTATGTTTACCTCCGCCAAAGGTGGATGGAGGTTAGGTTTTTACCCATGTCTGTCTGTTTGTCCGTCCGTTTATGAACAAAATATCTCAAAACGTTGTGGACGGATTCGGACGAAATTTGGCAGAGATGTAGCGAATGTGACAAAGAGGAAATGATTTGATTTTGGTGAAGATCTGGATTCGGATCCGGCTACTAGATACTAGATTTTTAAGTGATTCTTCACCATTGGGAGATAGTGCCAAAAACGATACGTAGCAGGATATCTCAAAAAGTTGTGAGCAGATTTGGACAAAACTTGATGGACCAGTTGGATGTCTGACAAGGACGATTCGATTTCGGTGAAGATCTGAATATGGATTCGGATATGAGATTTATTTAAATTTTTTAAGTGATTCTTCACCATTGGGAAATAGGGCCAAAAACGATACATTGCAGGATATCTTAAAAAGTTATGGATGGATTTGCATGAGGACACGTGGTGTATATGACAATGAAGAATCGATTCAATTTTGGTGAAGATCCGGATTCGGATCTAGCTAGTGGAATCTTTTAAGTTATTCTTCACCATTGACAGATATGGCCAACCAGGTGGGGGTATTCTCTCCACTGAGTTCCATTCTAGTTTTATACTTGGAATCTACAACTACATTTACTGAAATTTCCTCCACAATATAGCCATTTTACAAACAATTTAAACCTTTTTACTGAATTCCCCTCCTCTCCCCTACTCTATTCCAAAGACATAATACTGTGAAAAAAACCAACAATATACCTGTATGTATATATATACATACAGACTTGGCATTTAATATGGAATATTTTTTCTGTGAGGGTGAATTTACTTTTCAAGATGTCTTAGAACCAAAAGTTCATTGGAATTATGTTGAAATTATTCTAGATTTTGTTGATGTGACCTTTAAAAGAAACAAAAACCACATTTGACATTTCGAAGCAAATAAATTGATCCTTGAAAGTGATGTAAATTGATATCGAACTCAATTCACGGACAGTACTGTGTTAAACTTCTGTACGTTTTCCAGAAATATCTCTTTATTTTGCACATTAGCCAAAAAAAATTTCAACAAAAACAAAAGCTAAATTATGACTGGGATTACGGGCAGGAAAATTACAGTTCAGTACTTCGTGTAACCCCCACGAGCATTCAGGAGAGCACGTACACGTCGAGGCATGCTGTTCACGAGATTTGCCAAGGTTTGGACAGGAATCGCTTGCCATGCAGTGACAATAGTCTGCTGCAATTCACGCACAGAGGTAGGCTGCTGGACCAAGTTGTCGATTTGACGCGTTAATTCTGCCCACAAGTTCTCTATCGGATTCATATCCGGGGACATGGCAGGCCACTCCATATGCTCTACACCATGGTCAGCAAGAAAGTGTTGGATCATGCGAGCACGATGAGGTCGTGCATTGTCATCTTGGAAGACAAAGTTTCCTCGAAAGGCTGCATGAGCAAATGGAAGCAATGTTTCTTCCAGAATGACCCTGTACTTGAACTGGTTCAGGTTTCCATTCAGAACAACCAGGTCAGTTTTGCCCCTTGCATGAAAAGTAGCCCAAACGGTCACCTCACCACCTCCAGCTTGGACTCTTGGCACTATACAATCTTCGTTGTGGGCTTCATGCACTTGTCTGCGCACTCGGACGCGGCCATCTTGACGATAGACCAGAAATCTAGACTCGTCACTGAAGATCACGTGATTCCAGTGTCCTGGCTGCCATTGACGGTGCTCTCTGGCCCACTGCAATCGGCGCTGGCTGTGTTGTCTGATCATTCGTGGCTTTCTCAGGGGACGCCTGGCACGATAGCCTGCTTGAACCAGTCGTTGGTTGACTGGCCTTCTGGATACAGGCACATTTGTCAGTTGCTGCCACTCAGCCCTAAGCCGATTAGCTGACTTGGTACGGCCATTGCAGACTAACCGGTGCAGCTGGCGATCATCTCTCCTTGTGGTTCTGCGTGGACGTCCTGGCCTCGGTATTGGAGTAGGGACACCCCTCTGAGCATTTTGTTTCAGGATCTTTGACACCTGACCTTGAGTGAGGCCATACTGCCGAGCAATAGCACGCTGTTTCATGCCAGAATTTCGTAAAGCCACCACTTCAGGACAAACAGCATAGTCAAGTTGACGGACCATCTCCAGAGGAAGCGGCAATAACTTTTGTAGACGTGCAGCAGTTGTTTTCCACTAATACAGAACACAACAACCCTTATATACCCGATTGTGAAGCCAATCGTCAAATGTACCTGTCCTTACATTTTGTCACGCAACCTGTGATATAATCCTGTTATTGACTTCTTGCTGCTAAAGACAATCAGTGACATGGTTCTTTCAACAAAGACATCACCGAAGGGTAAAATAAACTCACCAGATTGATATACTGAGTTCAGAAAGTAAACCCAAGTCAAGAAAAAAAAAAATTCCATATTAAATGCCAAGTCTGAATATATATATATATATATATATATATATATATATATATATATATATATATATATATATATATATATATATATACAGTATATACTATATGCAGGTTGAGCCAGAAATAGTCATTTTTGAAATTTGTGTGAAGGAAATAAAAATTTGTATTTCAAAACAAATTTTAACGAGAAAGTGAAGTACATAACATGACATTTATTTGGGAAAAGAACATATAGGAGATGCGCACCATTTCGTCTGACACATTCCTCCAATCTCGGACACAAATTATATTCAAGACGTTCTGCAACATGGCCACGTCAATATAATTGATTTCGCGTCTGATATTTTCCTTAAGTTCATGAAGAGTTTGTGGACGGTTAACATACACTTTGTCCTTTCGATATGACCACAAGAAATAATCACATGCAGTCAAATCGGGTGACCTCGCTGGCCATGGAATATTGCCGTTTCTGGAAATGACATGCTTTGGAAAGCGCCCTTACAGTAGTCATGGACACTGTGGCGGTGTGGGAGGTTGCACCATCTTGCTGAAACCACATCAGTGGGCTCACTTCTGCAAAACTATATCACTAAAAAAATAATATAATAAAACTGCATGTTATGTACTTCAATATCATGAATGAATTTATTTTGAAATACAATTTTTTATTTCCTTCACATGAATTTCAAAAATGACCATATTTCTGGCTCACGCTGTATATATATATATATATATATATATATATATATATATATATATATATATATATATATATATATATATATATATATATATATATATATATATATATACGTATATATATATATATATATATATATATATATATATATATATATATATATATATATATATATATATATACATACATACATACGTATACATGTAGCTTACATATAGATGTATATATTTATCTGTAGTTTACATATATATATATATACACACACACACACCTAGATGAACATCCATATTGTAAACATCCAATAGGAAAGGTACACAAGTAGTGCATTTATCTGTGAGCTCTCTCGTCTGGATTCGATTCCATACCAGATTATGATCTGTCAGATTGGTGCTTCACAGGCATTGCATCACCCCGGATTGACATTAAGCCAGGTGTTATCACCTTTTGTGTTAAGCTGGGTAATGCAAATAAGCAAACATCTACTAGCATGAGGTGATGGATGTTAAATATCTGAGGTGATGTATGGGGTGATGTCTTTCACCAAGAGTGAGCAAGTTGTCGCAAGTTATGGTAGATGCAGTTTAACATAAAGAAATGCAAGGTGCTAGAGATGGGTAGAATAATGAAAATATGGATTCCATAATGCAAGGCTCAATCTTGGAGAGTGTGATACGGGAGAAGGATCTGGGGGTGGTAAAAGATTAGGTGGATAAGCAGACAGCACAGTGCCAGGCTTCTGTAGGTAATGCTAATAGTATTTTAGGTTGTATTTGTAAGGGGGATAAATTAATCAAGCAAAAAAGTTAGTATTTACACTGTACAGGAATTTAGTGAGGCCTCATCTGGAATACAGTGTTCAATTTTGGTCACCACATCTGATGAAGGACATAACTGCCATATAGATGGTTCAGCATAGAGCTACTAGGTTGATTGCAGGACCAGCTAGACTAAGCTATGAGAAACGCTTGAAGGAGACAGGGCTTTATATATCACTCGTAGAAAGGAGGAGATTACGAGTGGATCTGATGTACATGTTTAAGATAATGAAAGGTGTGTATAAGATTGGGAGGTACAGAGCAGTTTTCCAGCAGAGCAGAGAGTATTGGGACCATGGGCCATGATCGCTTGAGGATAAAGAAGATGTGAGTTATGACAGTTTTAAGACAGGGGTCTTTTCGTCGGAGTGTGGTTAATGCATGGAATGGTCTCCGCGGAAAGGTAGTGGCAGTGGAGGGGATGGATATGTATAAATTGGAATTCGATAGGTACCCATATGCGTTGAATGTATAGGGGTATTGGGATATTGCCAGGACCTGCATTTAACTTGTGAGTGCATGAGTGATGGATACTTTGGTTGGTGTAGTGCAGGAATGATGGGCTGATTGGCCTGCACCGAAGTTCCTCGTGTGTATCCTGAACAAAGCCCCAAATTACTATCCAAGTTAACTCCAGTCAAATGCCAGGCCCGGACAAACAATTCGTGAAAGACATGGGCCAAAGAATTTCCCCCAGCCAAAAGCTAAGAACAGTTGGGGCCATTAAAGTTTTAATCATAATAGTAATAGTATATAAATATTATCTATCAAAAAAAAAATTGCCATCGATATCAAAAATACAACAAAATTCATTTTCACCATGTATATATATATATATATATATATATATATATATATATATATATATATATATATACATACATACATATATATATATATATATCAGGATCTCTTTTATATATATATATATATATATTTTTTTTTAAGTTCAAGTAAAGGCTCGTGGAAGAGCTATCATACATATATATATATACATAGCAGGATATCTCATATATATTATTATTTTTCTTCAAGTTCAAGTAAAGGCTCGTGGAAGAGCCATCATATATATATATATACATAGCAGGATATCTCATATATATTATTATTTTTCTTCAAGTTCAAGTAAAGGCTCGTGGAAGAGCCATCATATATATATATATACATAGCAGGATATCTCATATATATTATTATTTTTCTTCAAGTTCAAGTAAAGGCTCGTGGAAGAGCTATCATACATATATATATATACATAGCAGGATATCTCATATATATTATTATTTTTCTTCAAGTTCAAGTAAAGGCTCGTGGAAGAGCCATCATATATATATATATACATAGCAGGATATCTCATATATATTATTATTTTTCTTCAAGTTCAAGTAAAGGCTCGTGGAAGAGCTATCATACATATATATATATACATAGCAGGATATCTCATATATATTATTATTTTTCTTCAAGTTCAAGTAAAGGCTCGTGGAAGAGCCATCATATATATATATATATACATAGCAGGATATCTCATATATATTATTATTTTTCTTCAAGTTCAAGTAAAGGCTCGTGGAAGAGCCATCATATATATATATATATATCGACATTCGGAAATGCAGTTGTTAATTTATTGCGATAATCAATACATTCACCAGACTCACCACATGAAAACACCAAAATCCCGTCCGGCGCTGCGCACGGTTGTGCGTAATATCTTGTCTACCTTTTTCAGAATAAAATATGCCGGTAGAGTTTTAATCCATGTTTCTTCCCTCCTCAAACTCGTCCTCTGCTCCATTTTTTGCTCGTCGCATCGGTGGCCTGGTCACACAGCACAGAGAGCGGCGTTTCCCGCACGGATGCGACCGCGGGTCCCACGAGCAGACCCTCAGCCTCGCGACTCCACAGCGCGGAGCTCGTTAGCCTCGCAGCACGTGTGACGTCTGCTCCGCCTGTTTACAGGTCCTCTGGCACAACCTGATTACCCCGTAGACAAACGACCATGCAACAAGGCATTGAGGGCGACAAAAAAAAAAAAAAAAAAAAACGCGCACTCTCCGGCCCTCCCCTCTCCCCGCTCCCTCCCACTCGCGGCCCCAACCCCATTCTAATTAGCCCACACCACAAGCTTCGAGCGCACATGTTCTCACAGCGGCGCGTTTGTAACGGTGAGAGACAACAACAGTAAATTTGCCGAGACAAAGCGACGCAGACATGCCTCACTGCTTGATGTGTTCCGAGTGCCATGGACAGGGACAATATGCTGGTCACCACCGAAGTTATAGTCCCTTAATCAGAGGCGGTCGTGCCGCCTCCCAATTGCACTCGTGCCTTGTTTCCCTGGAGTAGGACCCGTGCCCCATCTAGTAGAATCCTTGCCCCCCCTATGGAGGTGAACCCATTCCCTGCCCCTTGGAGGTGAATCCGTGCAACCCCACCCTGTAATTATATCTATGCCACCTCAAACTAGGACCAGTGTGACCTAGAAGTATAACCGGTGCCACCAGTGCCGCCCTGGAGCATGACCCTTTCGGCTTTGCAAGCCTGGTGTTGGCTTCACGGTTAAAGCGACTGGTTTAAGATCTTATGGTCCTGAGTTTGAGTCCCTGTCATGCTGATAAATAACACCTGTTGGGTTGACTCATCCTGCCATCCTTCAAAGGTCAGCAAAATGAGTACCAGCTCACTGGGAAGAATGAGCAATCTGAGTATCCTGCCATCGGAGAATGAGCAATCTGGGAAGTACTAGGAAGAATGAGCAATCTGAGTATCTTGCCATCGGAGAATGAGCAATCTGGGAAGTACTAGGAAGAATGAGCAATCTGAGTATCCTGCCATCGGAGAATGAGCAATCTGGGAAGTACTAGGAAGAATGAGGAATCTGGGAAGTACTGGGAAGAATGAGC
>NC_136267.1:26124188-26289188 GCF_964187855.1 Myxine glutinosa | reverse complement strand
GTCCAAAGATATAACTTTGCAATAAAACAGTTATTAAAATGATTTTTAAGCATCATCTATATTGTAAAATATCATAACATTCGTAATGTGTTTTTCTTGCGATTTCAGATATCAAGTGATGATGTGATTTTCCTAACGTCAACCGTTAAATTTGTACATAATGTAAATCTTTACGTAAAAGGTAATATAAACTTTCATTACAAGTGTTGTAACATTTTATTGAATTCACACCGCCACATTATTGGTCGATATTTCACACCGATATGTACCAAACCAGTGTCATCAGCTTTGAAGCAGCGACGAAGCGTACTGGTCGAAGCGTATAATGCCTGAGCGGGTGATCGGACACCTCACCTGCGTGCGCGTCTTCCTCGGTCCCCTCTGTACTGCTGTCAGCAAAGGAAACGTGGTACGACGGTGTACCGGGCCGATGTACCCCTTCACCTGTGACGGCCGCACAGCTACCGCGGTCCCGGCTCACGGCTCATCTGGAACAACAATCACCCATATGATTATACAGGCTGGCTGGCATTGGAACAGGCCGGCAGGAAGCTGGATGATGAACCCGCAGAAGGAAGGAGCGAGCGGGAAGGTGATCCATACAGTAAACGCATGGACATGGGCGCGACGCACTGGGACGTCGTGCAAATGCCTTGAGAAATGTTGGCGGCGGCAGCGATAGAGATGTGCTTGCGAAAAGCTCAGGCTTCTTATATGAGCAGGACCCGGAGTTCTTTGTCTGCCCTACTTGCCGGGCCTCCTTGTCGTCACGGCAACCTGGCCACATGGTGCTGCCTTGGCCGCGAGGCCCCAGGAGGCGGGTGGAAAGGGGGGGGGGGCGGAAGTAGTGGAGGAGGAGAAGAAGGGATTCAGGGCTGGGAGAGGAGGGGGGGGGGGGGGTTCAGACTGCCTATGGAACAAGGAAAAAAAGAGAAGGGGGGCACTGCATGCTTTGTGCCAGTCAAGTGTGAGGGAGTATGGTGTAACCATGCATGCGATTCAACCAAACCTCGAGGAAACAGTTGATGTTAAAAAGGCAATAATACAAGCAGTCAAAACAAATGGATGCATATGTCAATTTCCGACGTTATTTGACAAGTGACATGCCTCATCAGCTTCATGAAGAATTGGGTTCAATCTAAAAATGTCCCCAGCCTCCATTAACAGGATGTGTTCAACTTCGTACAATAGCAGTTAGCATATTGAAAGCACATTATAGTTAGCTTCTTCAGTGCCATATAGTTGAAAGGTGTGTGCATTAATTTGCATGTTACAAATTTTAATATTTTTCAAAACCCATAATATATATATATATCTATATATATATATATATATTGTTACGTTTGACGGGGTAGCAATGGAGCACCTTATGCCAGGTAGGATTGTATAGGGTAGTGTGCGCCAAATGTCGCGAAGAAGAAGAAACCTTTCTGTAACTAAGTAGGGCCGGATGTCGTGTAAGTGTATATTTGTCTCCATGCGAGGGGTGGAGCTATGCAAATTAGTTAGGGTGTAAGGGTAGATTCCCTGTGTCTGGTCTCCTCGATATATTTTTTTCCCTGCATTCCTCATGACACTTACACCACCAGCCTTGCGATCAGCGCCGACAATTAAATAACATAATCGCCGACCGGATCCGAACACTACCACTGACGCCACCCAGCCGAGTCATCTCAAGAGCAGTCAAGAAGTGGTTGTGAGGCCATGCTCCGAAGAACAATTGGGTGAAGAACGTTGGGGTGAGCGAGTGGTGCTCATTGATTGGAGTTTGTGACGTCATCATCATAGAACGTTCGTGACGTCATCATAGAACGTTCGAGCACGAGGGACAAAAAGGCAGAGCACCGCCATTTTCGCTCTCTTGGTTTCCTCGCAAGCGGTCACAGTTTATATGCTCTTGGTGCCAACATTTATTACGGACAGTACATTTCGCATTCCCTCTAATGTGCTGGGTTTGTGACGAGCAGTCTCAAAGTTTATACACTCTCTTGGTCCTGGCTTCCATTTATCCCATTAAATACAGTCGCATTTACTCTCTACTGTCCTGGCTTTCATTGTGAGCAGACGCATCCTTCTCTTTCCTCTCCTTGGTATTGGCTCATGACGGCTGTGTTTCGTGCTGTGTGCACATGGGAAGTTCAGGACGGTTGGAGCTTGGTGCAGCCGAGCGAGAAGTACGTGGGAGGAGGTCTGGCCTTTTTGCTTCGCATTGGTGGCAGGCGGTGAACGTGACTTCGAGTCAATGCATGTTTTCCCATGCAGGGATGCTGGACCGGTGACGGCCCAGGACAGTCAAGGACACCAAGCTGAGTACCAAGCAAACACAACACACCACATTTTTACTTTCATTTATTTCTCCCTGTGTCTGTATTTGAGTCTGCCTGGAGGATCCCTCAGTTAGGAATTTAGTGTCATTGGATTTTTTTTTTCATTGTATTGCATTGATTTTTATTAAACCCTCTATTTGTTGACTTTCAATTCCTTGTCTTGTCCGTTTATTTGTTTGTGGTTCGGAAAACCATTATCCGTCCGGTCACTACCCCACCACCTCCCCCCCCCTCCCCCACCCCCCACTCCCCACGTGTGTCACTACTGCCATAGTTGAGTATACGCCTCAGAGTTAAAGCTCGGTTGGCCATCCGTCACCCTGATTTGTTCACTGCAGGGTAGACACGTGACTATATATATATATGTCATTATGCGACTACATACTATCAGTGGTGAACCGCCATTAAGGTATCCCATTCAGCTTTTGCTGAACCTTAATGGGAGTGATAAGCACCGCCTGCCACATGGTACATTATCTCTGGTATCCACTCATTATAGGGTGTCGCCTACCTACTATGTCGACCTCTGATGAGTTTGCCCGCCTCCTCACTGGGTTCCCGGCCCTTACACGGCCCATCTTTTCGGCTGTTGTCATCAGACATGGGGTGGAGCATCACATTCCGACCACTGGCCCGCCTGTCTACGCCCGGGCTCGATGCCTCGACCCGGGGAAACTCGCTGTTGCAAAGGCGGAGTTAGACACGTTGGAGCGTCTTGGCATCGTGCGACGGTCCGACAGCCCGTGGGCCTCGCCTCTCCACATTATGCCGAAGCCGGGTGGCGGTTGGCGCCCGTGCGGGGATTACCGCCACCTTAATGACGCCACTACCCTTGACCGCTACCCAATCCCGCACATCCATGATTTTTCTGCCCGCTTGGCCGGTAAAGTTTTTTTTTCTAAGGTGGACCTCGTTCGTGGTTACCACCAGGTCCCCGTCCGGCCGCAGGACGTTCCTAAGACCGTGGTGATTACACCGTTCGGGCTTTTTGAATTCCTTCATATGCCTTTTGGGCTCAAGAACACGGCCCAGGCTTTCCAATGCCTGATGGACAGCGTGTTGCGGGATTTGCCGTTTCTGTTCGTTTGCCTGGACGATATTCTCATCGCCAGCGCTTCCAGGACAGAGCACATGCTTAATCTCCGAACGCTCTTTGAACCCCTCAGTCAGCACGGACTTATCATTAACCCAGCCAAGTGTTTGTTCGGGGTGGCCTCAATTGACTTTCTTGGCCACCACATCACGAGGGAGGGGGCCGTCCCACTGCCGTCTAAAGTGGAGGCTGTGAAGGGTTTTCCGCGCCCCCTCACCGTCAGGGCCTTGCAGGAGTTTTTGGGCATGGTGAACTTTTACCATCGTTTCGTGCCCCGTACGGCCCAGCTGATGCGGCCCCTTTATGAGGCCCTCAAGGGCAAGCCTATCAAATGCGCCATCGACTGGAACGAGGAGATGGCCAAGGCTTTCACGGATGCTAAACTGGCCCTCGCCAGCGCAACCATGCTGGCGCATCCGTCGCCCGATGCACCGATTGCTCTTACCATGGACGCTTCGGAACTACACAGTTGGCGCCGTGCACAAGCAGTGGGGCAACGAGGCCTGGCAGCTGCTTGTTTTTTTTAGCCGGCAGCTCCGCCCTAATGAACGAAAGTACAGTACCTTCGACTGGGAGCTCCTCGGCCTCTACCAAGCTGTCCAACACTTCCGTTACCTTTTGGAAGCCCGCCCATTCACGGCGTTTGTGGACCACAAGCCCCTGGTTTTTGCCATGTCCAAGGTCTCGGAGCCGTGGTCAGTCCGTCAACAACGCCAGCTCTCCTTCGTTTCCGAGTTCATGGCAGACATCCAACATGTTGCTGGGAAGGATAACACGGTCGCCGATTGTCTCTCCCGGTCCATAGCTGGCGCGGTTCACCATGGCATCGACTATGCCCGCATGGCAGCCGATCAGATCTCCGACCCAGATGTCCAGGCCTGCAGGGCGGTGGTCACGGGGCTTCGACTGTCCGATGTGCCATTCAGGGATGCTACCACGCTACTGTGCGACGTTTCTTTGGGACAGCCTCGCCCCGTCGTACCCACCAGCTGGAGACGGCTGGTGTTCAATGCCGTCCACGGTCTTTCTCACCTGGGCAGGAAGGCATCACAAAAGTTGGTGGCGGCGAAATTCATTTGGCACGGGCTCAGGAAGGATGTGCGCGACTGGGCCAACACCTGCGTCGAGTGCCAACGCGCGAAGGTGCATCGCCATACCCAGGCCCTGTTGGCGCCATTCACAGTGCCCGAGCGACGGTTTGGCCATGTTAACGTGGACCTGTGGGGCCCCTTCCCCCCTCGCAGGGATTGACCCACCTCCTCACGATGGTCGATAGGACCACCAGGTGGCCAAGGGCCGTCCCGCTTACATCAACGACGTCCGCCTATGTGGCCCGGGCATTCATCGGCACTTGGTTTGCCCGTTTTGTCGCCCCCTCGGACATCTCTTCAGACATGGGGCCCAAGTTCACTTCAGAGCTCTGGGGTGCTGTTGCCCAGGGGTTGGGGGTAAAGCTCCATCGCACGACTGCATATCATCCCCAGGCTAATGGATTGTGTGAGAGGTTCCATCGCTCTATGAAAGATGCTCTCAGGGCCAGCCACCGGGATGACAGTTGGGCCGACAGACTCCCGTGGGTAATGTTGGGCCTCAGGACAGCCCCGAAGGAAGACCTCCAGTCGTCATCCGCTGAGCTCATCTATGGCTAGCCGCTGCGGGTTCCCGGGGAGTTCATCCCTGATGCCACAAGCCCCTGGTCCGCTGCCCGTCAGCGGTCGGTTCTCCGGGAGAATGCCATGATGCTTGCACCGGTGCCCACATCTCAACATAGTTTGCCTCAGGCCCACGTCCTGCCGGATCTACGTACAGCAGAGTACGTCTTTGTTCGCCATGACGCACACCGGGGGCCGCTTCGGCCGCCTTATGACGGCCTTTCCGCGTTCTGGAGGCTGGGGACAAGTCCTTCGTGGTTGACATCGGCGGCAAACCGGACAACCTTTCAGTGGACCGCCTCAAGCCGGCTCACTTGGACCTGAACCAGCCCCCTCGGTTGGCCCAACCCCCACAGCGGGGCCGTCCCCCATCGGGTAAGCCCCCGGTTGGCCTGCCTACCACCAAGCCCCTAACTGCTCGGGTCATCAGGGGTCATTTCGGCCAGGTGGTTTAGGCCCCCCAAAACTGACATTGCCCGTGCGAGTGAATTCTAGGGGGGGGGGGGGGAACATGTGGGGGATACCCCATAGAGGCATAATTCACCAGCACGGGACCAGTGGGTCTATTGACGGTATGGGCGTGGCATGCGCTCGGGTGTTGGAGCCATGCCCCTTTAAGAGGATCGGGCGGAAGTCATTGGGGTATAAAAAGACATGAGTTCCGGTCGGGTTTTTAGTTCTGTGGAAATAAAGCAGCCTTGAGCAAGTCAAGAAGTTTTTACCCTCTCGTTGTCTGCAACTCCTACATATATTGTATATGTATGTATATATATATATATATATATATATATATATATATATATATATATATATATATATATATATATATATATATATATATATATAATATAATATATATATATATATATATATATATATATATATATTATATATATATATATATATATATATATATATATATATATATATATATATATATATATATATATATATATATATACATATATATATATATATATATACATATATATATATATACAGTCACGTGAAAAAGTAAGTACGCCCCATGTAAAGTTTTGACTTTTTCAACATATTTCAACATACAGCTATTTGATCTTCAATTCAACAATATTGACAGATAAAGGTGATATAATACAACAAATATCATGAAACATTTACATTTTGTAATCCATTGTATAATTTAAATAAACATAAATGCAAATTTCACATGTGGAAAAAGTAAGTACACCCTTGGCTCTAATAGGTGGTATTGCCCCCTTTGGCAGAAACAACCTCAAGTAGGCATTTCTTATAACTGTCTACCAGTGTCTGACATCGACTGGGAGAAATTTTTGCCCACTCCTCCATGCAGAATTCTTTCAGCTGTGCGATGTTTGAAGGGTTTCTTGCATGCACAGCTCGTTTCAAATCCCCCCACAACATCTCGATGGGATTTAGATCCGGGCTTTGACTTGGCCATTCCAGAACCCTCCATTTCTTTCTTTTCAGCCATTCCTTTCAGCCATTTGCGCTCACGCTCTCGAAGCTAAGTGATCTTTCAAATCGTGTTTTTGTCGAGACTGTATCTATCTTTCGGTGTGTGTACCTATAGCGTATCTTTTGGAAAATTTTCGGTGCTAATTTTTCGTACATGTATACACAATCGTCGGTTAATGGTATCGAGTATTCTGCGGCCTAGTACTCGTAGGCTTAGACTACCGTACCGTCTCCGACCTTGTGGTTTTTTCTCTCAGCGATTCGTCGAATGCGCTGAAATTATTTTCGTTCTCTGTTTCGTACCAGTCGTTCACCCCGTACCTCCTTGTTTAATATCTGTACTCACAAAAAAAAAAAAAAAAAAAAATTCTTTTTCCTTCCCAGGTCTTATTCGTTTATTTGTTGTTCTTTTTGTTCGTTCGTTCTTCGTTCGCGATCACGCGGTTGAAATGTATAATCTCTCCCCTGAACAACTATTTTCTCTCATATATTATAACACCCTTTTCTTCTTTTCCTACAAAAGGATGCTTTCGTCTTGCTCACCAAATCTATTCATTCCAAAAAATATATATAATACCATCTCTTACAGTTCCTCCTTTCTAAATTCCCTAAACTATCCAGAACTCCACCCCTCCTCCAGTGTCCTCAAACGTATTTTGGACTCGAAGGTCTCAAACTCATTTTGCAAAAAATGTTCGTTTCCCATGAATCGTACACTTTTCAAAATCCAATCTCACCCCTCCCCTCCAAATCCTCCCCATCACCCATCCCTATCAAATCTCCCCCCTTGCCCCTTCCCTCCCCTCCCTCCCAAACTCCCCCCTCGCCCCTCCCCTTCAAGTCTCCCCACCCTCATTTCTTCTCAATTTCCCCCCTCTCACTCCCCCTCCTCAAAGCGTCCTCCCCACTTCTTCCCCCTTCCAACTCTCACCTCCATCTCCCCCACCCTTCTGCCTCGCTCTTCCCCCTCCTCAAATAACACCTCATTGTGCCTCACCCAATCACCATCAAACCTTTTGTCCGCCCCATCCTTCCCTTTCTCCGAGCTATTCTGAAATCTCTGACACACCTTCAACAGCTCTCCCTACCTCTTCCACCTCTTCCACATCTTACCCTACCCCTCCTCCCCCCTGTTCTGTATCCGATGCTCCCCCTTTCTCTTCATTAACGGTATGGACCTCAAACATCCGGGGCCTTCGTTCAAACATAACTGATCTCTCCATACAGGTTGCTTCTGTCAAACCAGACGTGATCTGCTTAACAGAAACTTTCCTCCTTCATGATGTCTCTGATTCCTTAGTATCTCTCCCGGGTTACTCCCTCCTCCGGTATGATAGACCTGAGCCTCGTCCTGGAGGTGGGGTTGCTATCTTTATCAAAAACTCTCTTCCTCACTTGTCCTGCACTGCACTCTCTCCACCTCACCCCCAGGAATACCTCTGGCTACGGCTTCCCCTTCGCTCCCACCTCTTGTTCATATGTGTGTTGTACCGTCCACCAAACAGTGACGACTCCATCTACATCTCGCTGTCTGATAATATGGACCAACTTCTATCTACTCATCCCAACTCTCTCTTCCTCATATGTGGTGATTTCAATTGTCACCATGCCAGTTGGCTGGGTGTGGGTACCTCTCTCACCAGCCATGGCTCCTCAGCAAAGGACTTCTGCGACTCACTTGGACTGACACAATCTGTCAATTTCCCGACCCGGATCTCAGTCAACGGAGCATCTTCTCTTCTGGACTTGGTTATGACTGACATCCCTGAAAATGTCTGCTGCTCTTCTTCTGCTCCAATCGGATCATCTGATCATGTCCTTGTTAAAGTGGACATCTCTCTGACCATTCTCAGGGAGCCTGCTCAGCGTCGACGAGTCTGGCATTTCACTCAGGCCAACTGGCACGGTCTTCAAGCAGCCATCAATCATCTGGAATGGTCTCCCATCTCTACCACCTCTGACATCAACTCATCCTGGGAATTCTTCCAAAGTAAATTGCTCTCTCTCATGCACAGATTTATCCCATCTCGTCTTCAGTTGTCATACCCTTCCTCCCGTCCATGGTACACGGAATCTTGTGGTGAGGCTGTTGCCCAGAAACAACTTGCCTTCGTCTCCTGGAAAGCAAATCCAACGGAAGGAAATCTCATTTTCTTTCACAAAGCCCGAAACAAGTGTGTGTCCACCCTCAGGAGAGCCAGGAAACAATATCTCTCCGTTCTCAAGACCGAACTCTCTTATCTGTCTCCCTCTTCCAAATCCTGGTGGCGTCTGGTCAAATCTGTTTCTGGTGTTTGTTCCCCCTCCATCCCCTCCCTTACCTCAAATGGCTACACAGCTGACTCCGCACGTGAAAAAGCTGAATGCCTCAACTCTGTGTTTGCCTCTAAATCTTGTGTCCCAAACCCATCCCTCTCTGTACCCACCATACCCAGTCATACCCAGCTGCTCCTGGACTCCATGTCCTTTCCTCCTGACAAGGTGGAAAAGTTTCTGTCAACCCTCGACTCTGATTCAGCAACTGGACCTGACGGCATCAGCCCACGGGTCCTAAAATCCTGTTCTTCTGCTCTTTCACTCCCTCTCTCTGTTCTCTTCACCCTCTCTTTTGCTCAAGGTCAACTGCCATCTGCTTGGAAATCAGCCAACATCACCGCTTTGCACAAAAAAGGTGCAAAAACAGATCCTAGCAACTACAGACCAATCAGCCTTCTCCCAATATCAGCAAAGTCATGGAATCCATCATTGCTTCGGATATGAAATCTTTCCTCTTCTCCAATGGCTTGATCTCTGATCATCAATTTGGTTTCAGACCAGGTCACTCTACTCTGGACATGCTGCTTCTGCTGTCTCAACAATGGATGGAGGTCCTCAATGCCAAACAGGAAATTAGAGCTGTCTCCCTCGACATATCACGTGCCTTCGATACGGTCTGGCACCCCGCTCTGCTCACCAAACTCTCCTCCTTTGGTATCCATGGAAATCTCCACGCATGGCTGGCGGACTTCTTCTCTATTCGTAGTCAGCGTGTGGCCCTGAATGGGTTTCTCTCATCTCCTCTTCCTGTTCAGGCTGGAGTTCCCCAAGGCAGTGTTCTGGGCCCTGTGCTTCTTCTGGTCTTCATCAATGATCTCTCTGACTCTCTTGAAAATCCTCTCTATCTCTTTGCTGATGACTCCACTCTCTGCCGCTCCATTCCTCATCCCTCACATCGGCAGTCTGCAGCCTCCTCACTCTCTGCAGACCTGGACAAAATCACAGACTGGGCAAACAAGTGGAACATGTCTTTCAATCCTGACAAATCTCACACTCTCACTATGTCTCTCCGAAAAGACCGACTGGACAACCCTCCCATCTACTTTCTGAATAATCCTCTCCAAGAAGTTCTGTCACTCAAGCTTTTGGGTCTCACTATCTGCCATGATCTTTCCTGGGAAAACCACATTTCCACGCTGGCCTCCAAAGCCAGTCGCCGACTGGGCATCCTCCGTCATGCGAAGTCCTTCCTTGGCACACCTGAGCTCCTCACCACATACAAGGCTTTCATCCGCAGCTCAATGGTCTCCCCTCTGGGCTGGTGCTCCTGCCTCACACCTAGCTCGTCTTCACGCTGTTGAAACCAAAGCGTTCAGAATCATTGGAATCTCCCGCGATGACGCTATTTCCGAGGGCCTTTCACTTAATCACCGCAGGCAGGTTGGTGGTCTTTCTGTCCTCTACCGACTCCTATCTGGCCTAGCTCCCCCAGCTCTATCTGTGCTCTGTCCCCCAAATATTCCTCCAGGTCGCACAAGATCTGCCAGCAACCCTCTTCTGGTTAAACTGCCAAAATCAAGACTCTCTGCGCACCTTTAGTCTTTCATTCCTCTTTACTCCTGCCTCTGGAACAAACTCCCTCACTCTCTTCAATCCTACTCCTCCCTCCTGTTCTTTGAAACAGCTGTTGTTCACCACCATTTCTTATCTTCCCCCATCCAAAACCTTGATCATTTCTAGCCCTGTTAATTCACGCCAGATCCACTTTTTTGAAATACCGAATTCTTTCCTGAGAGTCCTAGCAGTGTCCATGTGTTTTATAACTCTCCCACCTCCCCCCCCCCCCCTCCTTCACATGCCTCCTCCCCCCAAGCCCTCTCCATCCCACAGATCCCCCGATGTCCCTGTTCTCGGCTGTTGTACTTGTGTGCTTCCCTCTCTCTCTCTATTTTGTCTCCCACTCCCTTTATTGCATGTTTTGTGTGTCCGTTTTTTTTTGTGATTAATGTTACCGGTGTGTAACCCGATTTAGAAAAGGTACACCGTATCCCTGCATGTCGTAAGAGGCGACTCAAAGGGTTGGCGTCAGGAAGGGCATTCGGCCATAAAAACATTGCCTCAAAAATAGAACCATGACAATTTGGAGAAGATTGTCATGGGGACCGCAAGGCTAACCCCCGCTCTTGCAGGGAAAATGGCCTTAAAATGCCTGTTGTTGTTGTGTTGTTAGCTCTTAAACGAGCCTCGATCTTGAATGCAAAAAAACAACAATAAAAACTCCCTAAATATTCCACACTCTAATACTCTAATGGGAACTAATTCCCTTGGAACAGCCAGGTGGAACCAGGTTTTCTGCTAGTATATATATATATATATATATATATATATATATATATATATATATATATATATATATATATATATATTGTCCTGTCAGCCCCGGGAGTTAACACTAGTGGGTGACGAATAGCCGCAACGGTCCTTTACTCCGAGGCGCATAGCCGAAACTGGTGGTTGGTCCATCGCGCGCCGTGAGGGAACCAAAGTGCTTACCTGGATGGAGCCACACTGGTTTATTCTCAGACCCAACACAATGCAAACCAGACACAACAAATGAAATGCAACAATAGGGATTTCATGAAAGTAAATGTAATGTGAAATAAAGGTTGAGGTAAAATAAATCCTACTTCGCTACTTGGAGATACCCTCCACGCAGACACAAAAACACACAAGGGGAAAGCTAAAATAAAATAAATGGTTTATTTTTGTCAGCCGGCACTCAGCTTGCTCAACGAGATCATTGAATGAACTCGGCATTACAGGGTGGCCAAGTACAATGCTTCCCATGCCTGAGCATCCAATATGAAGCCGAGCCGACGACAGCGACTCACACAGAGCCATCGAGCGAGCTGTGAAGACGGCCCTCTTTTTGCTCTCTCTCTCTCTCCGTCCGAAGTGCCAAGAGCCCAGCAAACCACCGCCTTATTGCTCCTCTTCATGATCGCAAAAGTCCCACAAAAGCTTCGGAAAGTCTCCTCACAGGCGCACATGAGATAAAAAAGCAACCGCCAGGGACAAAACCAGTCCGAGAGAGAGCTCTCAAGACTCTTCTTCCTCCTTTCCAAACCTTCCCGCTCTCAAATCACTCTGTCCAATGGCCAAGCTCTGTCGAATCGCCCCATAGTCTTGCTTGACCAACGACGAACTTTGGTGCGTGGCCTTTTTCCTTACTCGTTTGGTGGGCGGGTTTAATTGTTGATCAAGAATCAAGAATGTTCAGCTTCTGTTGGCATGGTGTCAGTTATGGTTTGTTAATGGATGGTTGTTGTTATTGGTGTTGTTGTAATGAGCGTGAGTTTTTATGGCCGGCCTTGTTAGCCGGAAAACAAAGGGAAAACTATGTTTAAAACAGGGAAAACCACAGGGAGCAATCCCAGACTGGGGAAAACTAACTTTCATCCCTACCTAGTTAACATAGCTCCACCCCCGTGTGAAGACAAATAAACAATCTTAAGCTCTTGGTTCCCTACTTAATATATTGAAATGTCTCCTACGCGTCCATGGTCCATGCTACTACGATAGAATCCGATCTGTACTATGGTATTTCATCCTCTACCCCCACAAATGTAACTATATATCTATCTATAATTCCAGTAATCTCTGTACGTCTGTACGTTTGTACGTCTGTACGTTTGTCTGTGACCGCTGTTTCTCGACAACCACGGGTCCGATATACTTTTAACTTGCCAGGTATATTGCTGGGGACCCGAGGATGTGCCTTTTCAAGGTTTCATATTAATCGGACAATTACTTACCGAGCTATGTCCAAAAAACGATTCAACCAATCAGAGAGCAGCGAACGATCGCGTGTGCCGAACGTGGAGGACACACTCTGCCTCGGATGGCACATTTGAGAGCGTATTCATTTATTTCACTTTTGCAAACTATGTTGGCGTTAAACTATGTTTTAAAACTAATAAAACCGAATTTGCGATTCATTCGCTTTCCTGCGCGTTTGTGCACGCGATGGCGATTTCTTTACCAAACTCCGGAAGCCGTTCGCTTTGGACCAAACCATTGCATGTAAATAGAGGGGGGGGATTGTCACCGTACTCGCAAGCCGTTCGCTTTGGACCAAACCATTTCATGTAAATAGAGGGGGGGGATATAATTTTAGATATAGATATAGTACGGGCAATGCCCTAGTATATACAAAGGAAGCACACTAACCCTATGACATGACGCTGACATCATGTGCATAAATTATACCAACACATCACCTCCAAACGAGGAGGCATCCACGTGGTAGTCAGGTATTTGCTTCCTTAGTTAAATTTAATGTTCCTGACTGCAAACCTCCTAATTGTTGATGAGCAGGGCTGAGACAATGTGACAGCGAGGCAGGTGACACTTGTTGCTAACAGGTTGTGCAGCAATTGCTGGGGTGAGACTCAATCTGTGCCTTGCTTCCTAGTCAAGTTAGGGGGTTAAATCTGTGCATATTAACGGCTTAGATTGGTCACAAATAAAAAATTTGCAGTATGTTGTCCTGATGAGGGAAAAAAATAAGCCCTCGTCGGGACAGCGTGGTGTTGAGTTCGTGGGGACTCAATCATATGGAGGAGGGGTCCAATTGTATGACGATGCATTCTGGCCCTTCGGGGTCAGGGTGCATTTGTTTTGATTGACCATGTGCTTCAGCGTTTGGGTTGAGGTGCATGTGTATGCCAATGGGACAGTCTTGATAGACGGTGTGCCTTGGCCATGGGGTCTAGGTCCACGTCCAAGGCTGTTTAAATGTTTGATTTCTGGTTCACGAGTTATCAAGTGACCACCATATTCGTCATGCGTGTGCGTATGTCTGTGTGTCTGTCTGTCCGCAGCATAACTACCCGATGATATCATCTGATCTTGATGAAACTTGGGTGGGAGGTTGATATCATGATCTAGTTGTGTCCTGCCTAGAGTGGGCGTATTGCGCCCATTGTGGGCGGAGCCACGCCCGAAAAAGATGTCTTTTTAGGGGGTAATCGAGTTCAAGCTACATCTTCTCCGAGGGGTTTGGTGCAATCTGACAGGGGTTTCGATATTTGGTTAGGCCCATGTCATGTGTCTAGCCCCACGGAGCTAGATTTTTCATATATATATATATATATATTTAATTATTATTATTTTTTTCATTTCATTTTTCACCGAATTTTCGGTATTGTGTAGCTAACTAACTTCAGAACTGATTATACATTATTTTCTATCTCATTTCAAGGTCAGTAACCTTCGTTTTGACATTTCCGGGCCTGGCCTGTTCGGGCCTCTTTCGGTAGTCCGTCCTTTGTCATTGAATACCGCTCGCTCGTGAACCATCGTCGTCTCCTGACTTGTTTACCTTTTTATTTATGATAAAAAAGGCAGGCCTCATAAGGCCCATAATCTAGATCGACATCCCTGCCTTTGTCTATTTGTGACCATAGAGCTTTAATCTCAGTCTGCAAAGATTTGAGTACCACGCGGATGCCTCCTAGTATATACACATATATATACGTATACATATATATATATACACACAACACACAACATGCATTTTAAGGCCATTTTCCCTGCGAGAGCGGGGGTTAGCCTTGCAGTCCCCATGACAATCTTCTGTATTTTGCCCTATTTTCTGCATCTCTCCTTGTTAACACCCCCTTGCCCGCATTTATTCTTCCACCATCTTTAGCCAAGTCTTTCTCGGTCTTCCCCGTCCTCTACTTCCTTCTACATTCATTTCCATCACTCTTCTCAACCAGTCACTTTCATCCTTCCTCAACACATGACCAAACCATCTCAACCTGTTCCTCTTCACAGCATCAATCACAGGTTCTATTCCCATCATCTTTCGCAATTCATCATTTGTCTTCCTCTCTCTCAACGATACGCCGCACATCCACCGAACCATTCACATTTCCACCCTTTCCAGCCTTCGTTGCTGCTTTACATTCATTACCCATGTCTCGCTCCCATAAATCATAACACTTCTCACACATGCAGCATACACCTTTCCCTTCAGCTACAACGACACTCCCCTCCTCATCAGCACGCCACTCAGTTCCCGAAACTTCTTCCATGCACATCTCACTCGAGCAACCGTTGCCGAGTCTGATCCACCTTCTCCATTCAGCATGCCTCCAAGGCAACAAAATGTTTTCACACCTTCCAGCTTCACGCCGTCTCCAAGATCCAACTCAACATTTCCTCCATCTGCAGCTCACTCTGTGCACACCTTACATTTGAATGTAGCTGCCACACTGGTAAATGACCCGCTCAGACCGCTACATTTTTGATGAACCCACTCAGCGCACATTGTACATTGAATGGAGTTCACTCCGACACCCTTCCTGCACACAGCACATGGCCACTTCCCAGTTCTTTCCACCTCACCACATGCTTTACCACTTGCCATCACCTTCGTCTTTCCTATATTCACCTTCAGACCTTTTCTCTCCATACATTCCTTCCACTTGTTCATCTTTTCCTTCAGTCCATCCATACTTTCCGCAATCAACACCAGATCTGCATACAACAACTCCCACGGTAAACCCTCCTTTACGTTCTAAGCCAGCACCTCCATGACAGCTACAAATAGTAGTGGACGTAGTACCGACCCCTGATGCACTACCACCTTCACCTCAAACTCACCACTGTTCCCGTCCTTCGTCCTTACAGCTGTGCGCGCTCTTTTGTACATTGCCATCACTACTCTGATCAACCATTCCTCCACTTCTAACTTCCTCAATGCCCATGTCAATACTTCGTGTGGAACCCTATCGAATGCTTTCTCCAGATCAACAAACCCAAGAAACAACTTCTTCCTCTTCTCCATGTACTTCTCCTGCAACTGCCTCACAATAAAGAGTGCATCTGTCGTTCCTCTTCCTAGCATAAATCCAAACTGCATTTCGTCGATCTTCACCTTCTTCCTTATCCTCCTCTCCAATACCCTTTCCAATACGTTCATTCCATGCTCCAATAACTTTATCGCTCGGTACGAGCCACACAACAGAGGGTCACCTTTCCCCTTGTATAGAGGGACGAGGGAACTCAGTTCCCAATCCCCCTGGAATGCGGCCTTCTTTCGCCACCAGATTACAGATCTCTGTCATTCTCTTCACACCCCAACTTCCTGCAGCCTTCAACATATCTCCCACAACTCCCGTCGGCCCTCCCGCTTTTCTACTCTTCATTGCTTTTATCGCTTCCTCAACTTCCTTCTCAGTTATCTTCTCTGCCGGTCCTAAAACTGGGTTACTCTCTATGTTGCCATTCCCATTCATTCTCTGTATTCAACAGCATTTCCATATATCTTTTCCATCTTCCTTTAATTCCATCTGGGTCCACAACGATTTGTCCCACTTCATCCTTCAAGCAACTCACTCCCATCACATCACACCTCTCTTTCGCTATCTGCTTTGCAATCCTGAATACTGCTCTCTGACCCTCTTCCGAATCCAAGCGTTCTCCGAACATTTTCCTACATGCCTCCTGCGCCTTTGCTACCTCTTTCTTTGCAGCCTTCCTGGCTGCCTTATAACTTTCATGCTCTACTTTTTCTGCCCCCATACCCTTCGCGTTCTGCCACTCCTTGAACTTCTTCCTCTTCTCGTCAATCCTCTTTCCAACTTCATCATCCCACCACCATGTCTCCAAGTGCCTTGGTGGTCCTTTTGTCCATCCACATACCTCACCAACGGCTCCCAACAGAGTATCTTTCATTGACATCCAACCACGTTCAAGCTCAACCACATCATATTCTACCCTACTCAGCCTCTCTTTTAATGCCTCCCTTAGTCACCTCTTTCAACCTCCACACCTTCATTCTCGGTTGGTACTTCACCCGCCGAGCTCTCCTCGCACCTTTCACCCTTATGTCGCAGACAACCAAGTGGTGCTGTGAGACAGCCTCCTCCCCCGGGATCACCTTTGTGTCCCGGAGGTGCCCCCTATCTCGCCTACGCACCATCAGGTAGTCAACGGTTGTCGTCGACCCACCTGACGTGAATGTAAAAAGCTTATTATCCCCTTTCTGGAACTGAGTATTACAAATCAACAAATCAGCTCCATCAGCAAACTCCAAAATCCTTTCACCTTCTCCATTTCTCACACCATATCCGTAACCCCCATGAACTCCCTCAAAACCATCCATACTCCTTCCCACATGTCCATTTAGGTCTCCTCCTACCACAACAACTTCCTCATCTTTCACGTTTTCCATCAGCTTCTCTATCGCACACCAGAACATGTCCTTCTCTTCATCGCTCCGACCAACCTGCGGAGCATATCCGTGGCTCCATGATGGCTGGTTCGGTAGGCCATTAACAAGTACGGGAGATGTTCATCCCAGTCATCCTGACGGGTGGTGGTGAACAATGCTAGTTGTTGTATCAATGTTCTGTTGAATCTATATATATATATATATATATATTGTTACGGAACCCAACGTCGGCCTATGGTTCCCCTTTGAGGGGGGATTAGTCCTCTCGATTATTGCTGACCGACGTGGTCCCTGAAGCTGCACCGCGGCCTCCGGAAAGGCCGGTGCACAGCCCCGTTCGTACCGCAGATAAGATGTTACTTGATTGCTGAGCGGTGTTTAGCAAACGCAGCACGAACCGTTAACAAAGACTAACCCGATTCTCAAACGTTGGCTAAATCGTGCCACCGGTATTCAATTTGGAAAAGACAAAGACGACGGATGTGAAGAAGAAGAAGACAAGAGGTAGGAAAATGAATATGATTTATTTACTATTTACAATCAAAAGAAACCAAGGAGAAGGAAGGATAATAAAATAAAGCAGAAAGAGGGACGGACCAGAAGGACACAGTGAAACTTAGCTTACCTATGCAGTCTTAATTAATACCCAGGACAGAACAAACAAAGACGGACTCACACGAATGGGGAATTTGCAGGTAGAAATGACTGGAGGGAGGAATGGGAAGGTTCAGCTGGGGCAGATGGTTCGGGCTTGATCCCACACGGGACGTCGGGCTGGACCTCGACGGCCTCCGATGCCACCGCAATCTGGCTCCCGCGTCGCAGCGGGTCGAAACTGCGTGGTCTCCAAGCCGGATGTTGGTGGACTCCAAGCCGGTGGTGGTGGACTCTCTGGGGACTCAACGTGGGGATCCCTTACTCATCTGCCGTCCCTGGCACAACTCTTAGAACTCAATGGTTCGCTCTCCGTGCTGCCGTGCGGACGTCGTGTGCTTTCTCAGGACTTATCTCAGGTGGGGGCGCTTCCCGTGGGTTATATATAGCCCCACCCTTGAACCTCTTCGAACCTCCCCGATCGCTCTTCCTCCGCCCTCTCAAGCCAAACCCCTCATGCTTGGTTGGTTGTTCGGGGCTGGCTCACTCCTCCCCTCTATTACGAGGTGGAGACACGCCTTTCTTCTCCGAGTTGGAGCACATGGGCAATAACGGCGAATGCAGTTGGCAATAGAGGCTTTGGGAATGGGGCTTTGGGAATGAAAGGGGATCTATCTATTTGAATTCGGTGCAATGGAGTGTCAATTAATGGAAGACACAGCCTTAACCTACATAGAATAAGGAAATAAACTACCAACAAGGAGGAAATCTATGATTGGCTAACGTGATTGTTTATGACCTAATTACGGGACGCACTTTGACCTTTATACACAACTGGAGGAAGGAGGGTGATATTTTACAATGTACTACACAATAAAAAAACACAATCCTCATATCCACAACAATATGTATGTATATATATATACTGTATATATATATATATATATATATATATATATATATATATATATATATTGTGAGAAACCACCGGTGAAACCACCTGTTCTCACCCAGATTTGGTGCCCCGCCCACCGCGTGACGTGGCCTCCTTGGAGCCTCACGCGATCGGGAGGCGATTCGGCACGTGATTGGTGGAGAGTCCAGAGAGGGCGGTCGCCATCTTGTGCAACGGACGCGGCTCGAAGGCTCCGAGTAGGAAATCTCAAAAGGGCTTTCCTTGAATCCTCACGACAGCCGAGTTGGGCTGGTCGATTACAGTTCGATATTTTACGAGCGAGTAACTCCGGAAGAGAACGAGTGATTCCCGGATCTCGTAGATTGGAACCGCGAGTGATTGCCTGCTTCGTGTTTGGAGCTTCTGGGGCCGACAGTTCCTGCAGGCCTTGTGCGGTGTATTCCACTCTGTTACCCTCCGAGTCCCGGAGATCGTCGATTGGAACCGCGAGTGATCTTGCCTGCGTCCTGTTTGGAGCTTCTGGGGCCGACAGTTCCTGCCGGCCTTGTGCGGTGAATTCCATCCTGTTACCCTCCGAGTCCCGGAGATCGTCGATTGGAGCCGCGAGTGATCTTACCTGCGTCCTGTTTGGAGCGTCTGTTGCCGACAGTTCCTGCAGGCTTTGTGCAGTGTATTCCATTCTGTTACCATTTATGGTTTTTGTGATCGAGCCAATAAAGCATCGTGCCTTACCCCTAGAAGGCCGATTAAAACACAATTGTGTTTATTGAGTTCTCTCTGTCCACTCCGTGGACTACTTGAAGCCCGGACATTAACGTCCGTATTCCGTGCTGGGAACCATTTCACAGCCGGGATCGCGACAAATGGGTTGCTCGTCCTAGGATCTTTCAAGTGAGAGACATTCGAATTGAGACGGGAATTCGGCATCTGCATCTTCTCTGCATCTTCTCACCAGCGGACGCCGTCTTGGAGGAACTTTCTCGCCGTAGGACGCTGTCTTGGGTGGTGCTTCACTGCAGAATAAGTGAGCCTCGGATCCCTCCAAACAACCGACAAAAAAAAAAAAACGTGAGTATTTGTACGTGGTATTTTTCTCATTGGCAATTTGATGTGCGGGTGATATTGTGTAGTTCGTGTCGTATTTCCCCAACAGAGCGTTGTGTTTGAGCGTTGTGTTTTGTGCCTTGTCTTATGATAACTCGTAGCCAAGCTATGTCGACCAGAGAAGTGAGAGTTCAACCTGATCATGTTGACAGTCACGTGGGTGGCGATGTGAGCGACGCAAGCAGCCTTGACCCGGTCACTCAACCCGAGATGTTAGGAAGCGATTCCATCATGACTAAATGCATGCGTTCGCCCTTCTGGACCGGGCTGACTCCGGTTCAACAACTTGACATGTATAACAGGGAGAATGACAGGGCAGAGGCAGAGCGTGCGGCAGCAGAGAGAGAGCGTGAGAGAGAGAGAGAGCGTGCGGCAGCAGCAGAGGCAGAGCGTGCTGCGGCAGCAGAGGGAGAGCGTGCAGCAGCAGAGAGAGCGCATGCGGCAGCAGAGACAGCAGCAGAGAGAGAGCGTGAGAGAGAGAGAGAGCGTGCTGCGGCAGCAGAGAGAGAGCATGCGGCAGCAGAGAGAGAGCGTGAGAGAGAGAGAGAGCGTGCGGCAGCAGCAGAAGCTGAACACGTCAGAGAGCATGAGTTGCGAATGTTGACTGAACGACCGCGGGCAGAGGGGTCTGCTGCAAGAGTCCCGGAAACTGTTCATGTTCGTTTGCCGGACTGGACGGGAGACACGAAGCCAGAAGCGTATCTGGAGATGGCGGAGAAGTTGTTGGCTGCCGGTGGCATTGATGAGAGCTTGTGGGTCGGCCATCTTGTGAGCCATCTATCTGAGAAGGCGAGGGAGGTATATGCGAGGATGGCAACCGAGGACGCAAACAAATACAGGGCATTGAAGGCCGAGATTTTGAACGCCTATGCGGTGTCCGCGTGTATTTATAGGAGAAATTTTTTCAGCTGGACTCGTCAGTCCAGTCAAACCTATGAGGAACATTCGCGGGCCTTGTTGGAACAGCTGCAGAGATGGTTCAAGGGGAGCAAGGTGGAGTTACCTCAAGCGGTTGCGGAACTCCTGGTGCGTTACCGTATCGATCAACAGCTTCCGCCTGACTTAGCATTGTTTCTTGTCGACAAAGACACTGTTTCCTTGGCAGACTGCGTCAACCTTATTGATAAACATGTTTTGGCGTGCAAAATGCTGCAAGTCACGCAGTCGCGTCGTAAGACGGAGGATCATGCGATCAAGACCGCCCCCCGTCTGCCCGGCGGCTGGATCGAGGGGAGGGGTTCTCCGATGCCCTCCACTGGTGGCGGTCGCGAGCCGCAGACCAGGGCAGGGCCCTGGTGCGATTTCTGCAAACGCGTGGGGCACGGTGAAAACCGCTGCTTCTCTAATCCCGCTAGTCCGGCCTACCGAGGCAACCCTCCTGTTAAGTCGGAGAGAGATCAGTGGAGCTCATCCGCCGGGCCCTCGCACACGACGGTGGCATCGGTGACCGAGGTCACTGCCACCGAGGCTAATTCCATTCATCCACTGTACCAGGATTATTCAGGGACAGCCTTAGTGGGTGGCCCTGATTCGATGCTGAAGTTTGAGGCCCAATACCTTCGGGATACTGGGGCGACACGGTGTGTTCTCCGGGCGGGGGTAGTTCCGGCCTCTCAGATGCGTTATACCGGCGAGTATACCCTCCTTCGGGGCATTGACCGGGTTCTTGGCCGGTATCCCCTTGCCCTCCTCGAGGTCCGGAGTGACATTTTTAAGGGTCCAGTGACCTGTGTGGTGGTACCCTACTACCCGATACCCGGGGTCTCCTTGCTGATTGGCAATGATGCCATGGCCAGGGAGGAGTCATTGACTCTGACCTGTGGGGGGGTCACTAGATCCCAGAGTAAACAGGCGGAGAGAGTGGCGGAGTCAGACATATCTTCACTCTGGCCCGAGGAGCCTAGCGCCTCGACTCCAGTTCCCGACGGTGACGTTGCGTCAGCTGAAGTCCACCCGAGCCTCCCGTCAAGCCACCCTCAGGTGCCGTGCTCCTCAGGGACCGCTCCCGCCATGTCGCGATTCAGCAGGAACGCTAATGCTAAGGTATATGTGGGAAACCTGGGCAATGGAGCAGCGAAAGCCGAGCTAGGGAGGGTCTTCGAACATTACGGACCACTCCGCAACGTATGGGTTGCTCGAAACCCACCTGGATTTGCAGTTGTTGAGTTTGAAGAGCCACGAGATGCTGAAGATTCGGTCAGAGCCCTTGATGGAAGGTTAATTTGCGGATCGCGTGTGTGCGTCGAGATGTCGAATGGCATGTCGCGGCGGCCTCGTTTCAGACGCCCTTTGGTCCGCAGGCCTTTCGACCCGAACGATCGATGTTACCAGTGCGGTGAAAGGGGTCATTACGCATATGACTGTTGTTCTCGACACCGGAGGAGTACCCGCCGCTCTAGGTCTCGGCCCGTTTCCTTCCTGTCAACGCTTCCCCCAACTTGAGTTTGGCCCCCTTGCCTCTCTATTGTGCTTTGTGTGAAGTGTAACTCTTGTAGGGTAGATATTAATGTGGTGTATGGTGTTAAAATTTGTGTGTGAAAAAAAAAAAACCAAACTGGTTCATTGTTAACCTGTTAATGCCTGTTAATTGCCTGTGCGTTAATAATTGCGTTATTGTTGTGCTATTGCGTTGCGTTGTATTGTTGCGTTGTTGCGTTATTGTTGTTAATAAGTGTTAATAATTGTTAATTGCGTTAATTGCCTGTTAGCGATTACCGCCATCATCTTGCCATGTGATTTGCACCTACTACAAATACTGGTTTTAAAAACGCCGTCTATTCGACGGGGTTTTTACTTAGGGGGGGAGGACTGTGAGAAACCACCGGTGAAACCACCTGTTCTCACCTAGATTTGGTGCCCCGCCCACCGCGTGACGTGGCCTCCTTGGAGCCTCACGCGATCGGGAGGCGATTCGGCACGTGATTGGTGGAGAGTCCAGAGAGGGCGGTCGCCATCTTGTGCAACGGACGCGGCTCGAAGGCTCCGAGTAGGAAATCTCAAAAGGGCTTTCCTTGAATCCTCACGACAGCCGAGTTGGGCTGGTCGATTACAGTTCGATATTTTACGAGCGAGTAACTCCGGAAGAGAACGAGTGATTCCCGGATCTCGTAGATTGGAACCGCGAGTGATTGCCTGCTTCGTGTTTGGAGCTTCTGGGGCCGACAGTTCCTGCAGGCCTTGTGCGGTGTATTCCACTCTGTTACCCTCCGAGTCCCGGAGATCGTCGATTGGAACCGCGAGTGATCTTGCCTGCGTCCTGTTTGGAGCTTCTGGGGCCGACAGTTCCTGCCGGCCTTGTGCGGTGAATTCCATCCTGTTACCCTCCGAGTCCCGGAGATCGTCGATTGGAGCCGCGAGTGATCTTACCTGCGTCCTGTTTGGAGCGTCTGTTGCCGACAGTTCCTGCAGGCTTTGTGCAGTGTATTCCATTCTGTTACCATTTATGGTTTTTGTGATCGAGCCAATAAAGCATCGTGCCTTACCCCTAGAAGGCCGATTAAAACACAATTGTGTTTATTGAGTTCTCTCTGTCCACTCCGTGGACTACTTGAAGCCCGGACATTAACGTCCGTATTCCGTGCTGGGAACCATTTCACAGCCGGGATCGCGACAATATATATATATATACATATATATTGTATATATATATATATATATATATATATATATATATATATATATATATATATATATATATATATATATATATATATATATATATATATATATATATATATATATATATATATATATATATATATATTAAGGAGGATTGTCTGTCTGTCTGGATGTCCGCTTATAACTCAAGAACTACACATCGGAGAAAAGTTTTAGACACAGATTCGGAATCAGCATAAAATTCCGGTGGTTATGGGGTACTTTTTATTTTAATATCAATGGTTTAAAAAACCGCGCCAGCTGCAATTCCAGAGTGTAGTTTGTGACGGCGCTATTGCCCCTTTCCGATCCCATGATGCATTGCGGTTCCGATTCGTGATAAGGTCTATGCGCTATCACCGACACTTTTCCACCTTTTCCATACCTTTTAATCAGATTTACCTTATCGTCCATCGTAACCACATTACGCTTGGAAACACTAGCATTATCCTTCTTCGGACCCATGGCTAACACAGACACAGTAAAGGAATACTGTACGTCGCCTCTGTTTTGAATGAGAATCAGTGGTTGCGCGTACGTACAGTATACTGTACGTACATATTTATATATTTTTTATGTGCTTTTGATTGTATTTTAAATTGTTTTTTAGCTTCTTTTATTGTTAATTTATGTACTATTTTATTTATTTTAAATATATTTTTAAGGAAAACAAATGTTTTCACGTCCGTAGGAGTGACGTAATGTCGCACATAATGACGTTCGCTGCCCGGTCATGAAAGAAATTATGATTCTCTTGACAAAGTGACATGAAGATCAGGCAGTAAACCTCCCAACTGAGTTTCTCAACAGTCGTCAGCCTCAATTCTAAAATCCTTAATTTTCATCCTATTGACTTGAACTTTGAATAGGATTTACATATCGGCTTACTGAATTAAACCACCAACTATTTTTGAGATCGGCGTAGGCCAAAAGGTCAACGTAGGCCAAAGGTCAACCACTTTTTTTTGTTTGTTTCTAAAATCCTCAATTTTCATCCGATTCACTTGAAATTTGAATGGGATTTACATATCAGCAAACTGAATTCAACCAACAACTATTTTTGAGATCACCATAGGCCAAAAGAGCAACATAGGCCAAAAGTCAACAACAATTTCAAATTTCTAAAATCCTCAACTTTCATCTGATTGACTTGAAATGTGAAGAGGATTTGCATATCAGGTCACTGAAATTGAACCACCAATTCTTTTTGAGGTCAGCATAGGCCAAAAAGTAAACATAGGCCAAAGGTCAACAACTTAAGGTGAAGTTTTTAAAATCCTACATTTTCATCCAATTGACTTGAAATTTGGATAGGATTTGCATATCGGGTCACCTAATTCAACCACCAATTATTTTTGAGGTCGAAAGGTGAAAATATCAATATGGGCCAAATTTCTAAAATCGTCAATTTTCATCTAATTGACTTGAAATTTGAAGAGGATTTGCATATCAGATCACTGAATTAAACCACCAATTATTTTTGAGGTTAACACAGGCCAAAAGGTCAACAACTTATTTCAGGAATATTTCAAGACATATTTCTGGTGCAGGGGCAATCAATGAAGGTTGTAGGCCTGAACTTCACAGAACAAGTGTTTGCCCATGGCCAGCTGTACGTGGGCTGCTCGAGGGTTGGAAAACCAAGCAATCTTTATGTCTTGGCACCAAGTAAGAAAACCAGAAATGTTGTATACCCAGAGGTTGTGAGCAATTGAAAATTGAAAAAACGTCATGTAGGAAATGTACTGTGATATTGCTCTAAAATATACATGTTCTTTTCATCATATATTTGTATTATTCTTATTCAACCTGGGCGAAGCCGGGTACCTCAGCTAGTATATATATATATATATATATATATATATATATATATATATACATATATATATATATATATATATATATATATATATATATTGTTACCGATCGCGGTTAGATGTTGTAGACCGAGCGGTTGGTGACCGCGACCTAACAAACTTACCCGATTCCACCCGAACTTTGGCCGGATCGCACCACAGCTAGTCAATAGGGAAAAGACAAAGGCGACATGGATGTGAAGAAGAAGAAGAAGAAGACAAAAAGGTTGGAAATACCACTAAATTTATTCCTACTATTTACATGCACAAAGTAACCAAGGAGAAGGAAAGATAATAAAATAATATACAGAAGGATTAGAGACACAGTGCAATTATTAACTTATACAGCTTAATTAACCCAGGACAGAACAAACAAAAGACACTGACTCACACGGGGAATTGCAGGAATGGCAGGATGTGGATGGCTGGAGGGAGAGGGAGGTCCAAGGGGGTCCCGCAGCACAACCGGCGCGTTTAGCAGCCGCCGTTCAGGCCAGGCCCCACGCTGCTGTTTTGGCTGCTGTTTTCGTCGCGTGCTTTGCCAGGCCTTGTCCCACTCGTCTGGTCCAAACCCTCAACTCTTTCTTGTTTCTCTCACTCCTCACCACCGACTCCTCACCGCAACCAACTGACCACCGACTCCTTACCAACGCAACCACTGACCTCCTCAGGCAACCGACTCAGACCAACTCAGACCAACTCCTTGTGACCAACTCCAAGCCTTTCTGTCTTCTGCTCTCCTCTGTAAAAACGCATCTCTCCCTGGACACGCCCTGCCTTGGGTTATATAGGCCCCCGCCCCTCAACCTTTGCGAACCTCCCCGATCGCTCTTCCTCCGCCCTCTCTAGCCAAACCCCTGGCTCATGGTTGGTCGAGTGGGGCTGGCTCACTCCTCCCCTCTATGACGAGGTGGAGACACGCCTTTCTTCCCCAACCCTACCTCGTGGCCAATGGTGGTTGAAGAAAACCGCCCAAAATGCGGAAGGCAATTGGAAGGGAGGTTTTGGGAATGGGAATGGAAGTTTTGGGAGTGGGAATGAAGGGAATCTATCTCTTTCACTGGTGCAATGGAGTATTTCTATTAATGGGAGACACAGCCTTACACTAATCTATCTATAATTCCAGTAATCTCTGTGTGTATGTGTGTGTGTATGTGTGTGTGTGTGTGTGTGTGTGTGTGTGTGTGCTTGTCTGTGACCGCTGTTTCTCGACAACCACGGTTCCGATATACTTGAAACTTGCCAGGTATATTGCTGGGGACCCGAGGATGTGCCTTTTCAAGGTTTGAAATTTATCGGACAAGTGGTTCCCAAGGTATGGTCACCGTACTCGCAAGCCGTTCGCTTTGGCTTTGCGAATGGACCAAACCATTTCATGTAAATAGAGGGGGGGGGGGGGGGGTTCTACCGTACTCGCAAGCCGTTCGCTTTGGCTTTGCGAATGGACCAAACCATTTCATGTAAATAGAGGGGGGGGGGGGGGGGTTCTGTGGTCGTTACTGCCACGTGGTTTCAAAGTTTTTTTTTGTTGTTGTTTGCACGCATGTTTTTTTGCACCCACGTACGGGCACGCCCTAGTACACATAATAAGGATATAACTGTCAAAAAAGATATATCGTGTCCTGCATGTATGTTTTATGGACTAACTACGGGAACGCCCATTGACCTTTATACAACCACAAACGGAGGGATGAGGGGTGATATTTTACAACAACCTTTTACAACAACATTTTACCACAACAATAAAATAAAAAAACATTCTCATATCCACAACACTGCACCCTCCTCCCCTTAGGCACGTCCCGGGCCTATAACTTTTACCTTAGTGTGGCACGTAGGTGTAGTTCCCTCTACTTTTAACCTGACCCTGAGGGCAACAGTTTTAAAACATAAATAAATGTGTCCCGCTGCTCCATTGCACCCTGCCTAACAGACTTACGCCCACAGTTAACCGAATTGCGGAATGGTCTTCAAACTATACACTGACGGTGGGAAGCATTATTTACAATGACGCTATTTTTATTTACAAAACTAACCCAGGACCTGTGATTGTTCTTTCTGGGGGGGAGACAGTCTGCTCTGCATCAATGCACCATTAAAGCACCCAAAAACGCACCAATACAAGCACCCAAGCACCAATCGGTGCAGTCACCATAGTTCAACAATGTTCAATGAATAAAAATAAATTCAACAACCCCTAACCCTGCAGGTGATCTCTTGCTCTTCGGCTCCCTCTGCTGGTTATTATTATTTGGTCTTCCAGATGTTGTCATTCTTTTGCTTTGCTTACTGGCGGCCTATTTTCAATAAAGTGTGCCCAATGTGTCCTTTTTATTTGCTTTATTTATGGCCCACAGGGCCGACTATGTGTGGTTCACCTGTGGGGCATCGGTGCCCTGTGGCCAAGGTCCGCCAGCAAGATTTCGGGCCCTCATGGCCGGTTCCAGCAGAGGGGCCATGCCCCAACCCATGGGGTCCATAAGTGGTGCTCGGCCACAGGCATGTGGTCCATAATGTGGTGCATCGATGCAGACAGCTGGTTCTGGGAATTTCGGGCACACAATGGCCGACCCACGCACGCTCCCCTCGGCGCCCAACGGCGCACAGGTCATGTGGGAGACAAAAGGGGAAAGACAATTGAGCGAGGGGTAAGGTCACAAGGGTACACATCAATAAGGCAATGCAAGGCGAAATGCGTACGGAGGGCGAAGTGAGAAAGCTCGTCCCTACCGTACGTCACCCCCCTGTCACCTACCCTATCCTTGCCCTTACCCCATATGTACAAAAATCTACACCTTTACAAATTCGTCACTACTGTCACGTCTTCCCCATATTTCCCCTATGCCAAATTCGTCTCCACAATCCCTCTACTTCAAAATTTGCCATCACCAATTCATCATCAATCCTCATAAGGAGGGAGAGATGGAATTACGCACAATGTCACACCCACGTCATGATGCGTCTCACCATCCAAACATTTGCACAGTAAAAATAACAAAACATGGCATGGTGTGGAGTACCTGTCACCTCAGGTGAGTGGATGCAGATGGTGCGAGGAGACTTCATCCTAACTACTTTCTAAATGACTTTAACACACTTTACACTACCCGGGGTCTCTCCCTGCCAATCCATTGGCCAACTTACACTATGGGTTCTAAAAACCAATTCCCATTGACCAAACTGTGGTGCTTCTCAATTTGGGGTCTCACTCCCCCGATTCATCTCCCGGTGCCCTCGCACAATTTCTGGGCCGCGACGTGTAGCTCTCCCATCAGGTCTACCCACCTGCACACCTCCACCACTGCAGTTGCCACCCGAGCTTACCTAGCTCCTCACCCTAACCTAATTAACTGGGGACAGCCCCTCCTGGCTCTGTCACCCCATGGTGCCCTCTGGCACTGGGCTACCCGGGTCCGTCCTCCGGATCCTCGGGCCCCATCCACAACAACTACTACCGGCTCCCAGAGCCCACCTGTGGCCTCACCTGGCCGACATCCTCACAGTGGTGGAGTGCCCAAACCAACTACACACACTAACAGGCTACACGCCCAGCCATTTTCACAACACTAATGCACCCATCCACAATACCATTCTGCAACCGCACCACAAATGCCAATATCCAACCACAATTTACCTATACCCTCTACCTAACACTTACACTACCCGCCCCGGGTACTCGTGAAAGGGGGTCCACTCTTCCCCCATCCACACCTTCGCACCATGAACACCACTCCGTACCACTTACTCCAACTCTCTCCACACACCTGTACTTGCACACCTGTGCTGTCACTCTTGGTGCCGCCTGCACCCTTCTCTCCCCAAGCGCATTCGCGCTGATCCACAACACTCACTACTCATACACTGCTCCACACACCTGTCCAGTTGCACACCTGTTCAATCCTCACACAGCATCATCTCATCTAACTACTCCCCTCTGAAACTTGCGCTTCCCAGTCGTCCCTTTAAACTATTGCGCTCCCACGTCATTATCATCCACACTAATCTACCTGCGTCCCCACTACAGGTATCAGTCACTATCTAAACCTTAACGTTACCTAATGTCATCTTCTAGGGCCCTATCAATATAACCTAACCCACCCGGGCTAGTTTTCACTGCCATACACCCCATAAGCTATTGCTCCTTTGCCCCCATCGTGAGGGATGACAGAGTTGCCATCCCACCACATCGGGGGTCTCTCACTATAAATTTTGCTCGTCCAAATTCCAACCAATTCAAAAATTTTCCATTTACTGCCAATTCTACCCATACCATCATCAAATTTTGCTTTTTTTTCTAATTTCGGGGCCAAAACACTATCCTCATCACCCGTCTACTTATTACATCCTCTCGGTGCGCCAATTCACGTCTACAGCCCGGCTTCGTACAGCCGAGCAATGAACGCGGATTCTTTTGTGCCGGCGGCTGGATGCGTCCCGCATTCGGGGCAGGGGCGGGGGCTTACCCGGGCCGAGATCCCACGCACCACCTCGGCGTGGAGCCATCCAATGTCCCGATCTCGACCTGCCGGCACGTCTCAATAGAAAGTGGTCGCCATGACGACCCTTCCTATCGGGCGGCCCGCTCCGCCTAGTGGAGCCCGGACGCGGCCGTTCCAAGCGAGGCCCAGCGTGGATCGCGCACGGCGGTCCTTTCGAACCCGCCGTGGCTCGGATCCCCGCTGGTTCTCGCGGCACGTGAAGCTGCCCGACGCGCACCGAGGGCCCGATTCGGCTATACGTCGTTCTAACCTTTAAACCGGTTACCGTCGATGCTTCACCTGGACGCTTACATGCATACGCTACCCCTTTCGTGCTCATACATGCAGCCGTTTCCATGCTCTTGGTCGTACCTTCTCTAACACACCTCGGTACACTCATTCCGCTCACCGACTTGGTCACACACCTGACCACCGAACACCTTGGCACACATTCGTCGCTCGCACACCTCACCAACACACCTCTTCGCGCCCCCTCCTCGGTCACCTCCTCTGTGACCATCACAGGTGTGCTTTCACTCGCACACCCCACCACGTGCCTTACGACCAATTCCAGCGTGCATTCCCACTCACACTCTACCATTCCAGGTGTGCATCCTTCCATTCCAGGTGTACATCCTCGCTCACCTGTCACAACCAACTCACGCTCCTTGTCACTCTCACTACTCTCACCTCCACTCTCGGTCGCGCACTCACCCTTACTCTCGACAGCGCACTCTTTCCTCATGCACCTGTCCGTTACACACCTTTCTCGCGCACACTCTTCCGCACATTGTCCCGTTACACCCTCTGTAACACTCACCACAGGCATGCATTCTCCCTTACTCTTGACAGCATGCGCTTTCCCCATGCACCCGTCCGTTACACACCTTTCCCGCGCATCCTCTTGCGCACACTTTTTCGTTACTTCCTCCGTAACACTCACCACACCGCGCTTCCCTGTGCTCCCTTGCACACGTGCTTCGACCGACTCACTCTTGACGGCACACTCACTCCTCGGCGTGCACTTTTTCCTCACACACCCCATGGTCGGACATTCTCGCACTCCTCTTTTTTCGCACACCTGACCTGTCGCACACTTCACCAACGGCCTCTCACGAACACCCGGATCCAAACCAATCCCCAAGCCGATGGAAGCTTTCCTCACATCATATACATTGCCACTCACCTCCGTACCTCGTCTCCGCACCTCCTTTGCCACCTGCAAACTCTTTATTTGGTTAGTGAGCATCACATTATGAGTTGAGCACCGACCTTGTACCAATTCCATTACCTCCTCCTGGATTTCTCTTTTAGTTTCTGTCCGTCCCTTCTTAATTTCACTCACCTCTTCTTCCACTTCCTCTAATTTTTGTTTAACCTCTTTTATTTCTCGGTGCGTCTCCTCAAGTTCGTCCTCTAAGGCTACCGTGACCGTCTCTATGTGCTTCCTCACCTGCCGGTCCTTTGTCTCCATTATCTCTGTCACCTCGTCCACCCTCATTGTCAGTTCCTCACGTACCATCTGACATTGCTTCTGTGTCACTATTAATTCGTTTTTAATGTCCTTTTGTGTCGCTTTCAAACCCCCAATGATTGCAGTGTTCTTTTCCACTTGGTCCGCTAGTTCCCTTTGTCCGACTGTCAGCTGTTCTACTCCCTTCGTCAGATCTTCTATTCCCCCCTGTAACCTAGCCGTATTATTCCTCACTTCTTTCTCCATACGCTTCTCACCTCGCTTTACCTCCTCGCGTAGCCCAGAGACCTCCTCACTTACACCTCGTCGTATCTCCTCCATCTGGTTCCCCATCTGTTCGATTTCCCGGGCGGATTGCTCCCCTATTTCCCGCAATTTGTCTTCCATCCTATTTTCTAACCCCATTAACCCATTTTTCACCCCCTCTAACCCATTGTCTAACCCCTTAAATTTAGCTTCTAGCCGTTCCCCCATTTCTCCCATTTTGCCCCCCATTTCGCCCCCCAATCGCTCACTATCAGCCCTCGCTCCGTCCCTCATTACCCCCATTTGGCCCCCTATCCTGTTTTCCATCCCTTTGAAATTATCGTCTGTTTTTACCATAAAGGCCATCATCTGTTTCATAAACAGGTTCAAATCAATTGGCATCTCGGGTTCGACTACCGCGACCATGGGCGTGGCTAAATTTGGTGCCGCTGTAACCACGTGCGCGAGAGCGCCATTTTGTGCACCTGATACTCCCTCAACCGCCTCCTCATTGCTCCCCTCCATTTGATCCTGGGTTACTCCTAAACCCTCTATCTCTCCCACCGGCATCCCGTCGCCTTGACCAGCCATGGCGCGATTTCAAAGTTCAGGTTTTGTAAAACAAAACAAATTTCGGCCGCTCCAAATTTTTGACCAAATTTTTTCTAGATGTTTAAAAAAAAAAAAATTTGGTTCGGGCTCCGAATCCCACTCCCAGACACCAATTGTTACCGATCGCGGTTAGATGTTGTAGACCGAGCGGTTGGTGACCGCGACCTAACAAACTTACCCGATTCCACCCGAACTTTGGCCGGATCGCACCACAGCTAGTCAATAGGGAAAAGACAAAGGCGACACGGATGTGAAGAAGAAGAAGAAGAAGACAAAAAGGTTGGAAATACCACTAAATTTATTCCTACTATTTACATGCTCAAAGTAACCAAGGAGAAGGAAAGATAATAAAATAATATACAGAAGGATTAGAGACACAGTGCAATTATTAACTTATACAGCTTAATTAACCCAGGACAGAACAAACAAAAGACACTGACTCACACGGGGAATTGCAGGAATGGCAGGATGTGGATGGCTGGAGGGAGAGGGAGGTCCAAGGGGCTCCCGCAGCACAACCGGCGCGTTTAGCAGCCGCCGTTCAGGCCAGGCCCCACGCTACTGTTTTGGCTGCTGTTTTCGTCGCGTGCTTTGCCAGGCCTTGTCCCACTCGTCTGGTCCAAACCCTCAACTCTTTCTTGTTTCTCTCAGTCTCACTCCTCACCACCGACTCCTCACCGCAACCAACTGACCACCGACTCCTTACCAACGCAACCACTGACCTCCTCAGGCAACTGACTCAGACCAACTCAGACCAACTCCTTGTGACCAACTCCAAGCCTTTCTGTCTTCTGCTCTCCTCTGTAAAAACGCATCTCTCCCTGGACACGCCCTGCCTTGGGTTATATAGGCCCCCGCCCCTCAACCTTTGCGAACCTCCCCGATCGCTCTTCCTCCGCCCTCTCTAGCCAAACCCCTGGCTCATGGTTGGTCGAGTGGGGCTGGCTCACTCCTCCCCTCTATGACGAGGTGGAGACACGCCTTTCTTCCCCAACCCTACCTCGTGGCCAATGGTGGTTGAAGAAAACCGCCCAAAATGCGGAAGGCAATTGGAAGGGAGGTTTTGGGAATGGGAATGGAAGTTTTGGGAGTGGGAATGAAGGGAATCCATCTCTTTCACTGGTGCAATGGAGTATTTCTATTAATGGGAGACACAGCCTTACACTAATACACATAATAAGGATATAACTGTCAAAAAAGATATATCGTGTCCTGCATGTATGTTTTATGGACTAACTACGGGAACGCCCTTTGACCTTTATACAACCACAAATGGAGGGAGGAGGGGTGATATTTTACAACAACCTTTTACAACAACATTTTACCACAACAATAAAATAAAAAAACATTCTCATATCCACAACAATATATATATATACACATATATACATATATATATACACATATATACATATATATATATATATATATATATATACATATATACATATATGCATATATATATATACATATTGTTACGGTTTGCGGTTAAGGATGGTATGTTTGCCGAGCGGAGGCACCGCGACCTAACAGTTTCCCTGATTCACCCGATTCACTCGAACGTTGGCCGTATCGCGCCACAGATATTCAATGAGGGAAAAGACAAAGACGACACGGATGTGAAGAAGAGGAAGACGAAGGCAAAAAAAGGTTTGAAATACGATTACGATTTATTACTATTTACAGGCTCAAAATAACCAAGGAGAAGGAAAGATAAGAAAATAATATACAGAAGCTTTTAGAGACACAGTGAAAATACTAGCTTATACAAACTTAATTAACTACCCAGGACAGAACCAACAGAACAAACTCACGTACACGAATGGGGAACTTGCAGGCAGGAATGGCTGGAAGGAGAGGAAAGTCCAATGGGTCCGGCAGCACGATCGGCACGTTGGGCAGCCGCCGTTCCTTCGCGGCCCTGCTCAAAACTGCCGTCCAGGCCCCGAGCGGCTGTTGAGTGTTGTTGCTGCTGTGGACGCTGCTGCTGGCGAGCAAGGCGATGAATAGCAGGCTTTGTGCTTCCCTGGATGATCTCTTCTCTTGGACCTCACAACCCAGCTCTGCCTTGGACCCTTTCAACTCAGCTCTCCTCTGACGACCCAGCTCTTTTCTTTGCACCTCACCACGCAGCTCAGCTCAGCCCCTGGTCACTCTTGCGCGCGCGCTTTTATCACGCCGCCGGCGATTAAGCCGCCGGCCTTCAGGACACGCCCATCGGTGTGCTCACCTCGGCCCTGGTTGGTCGCGCGACCCTCTGGCTCCGCCCTTGATGACGACGGGCGGGCACGCCTTTCTTCCCCAACCCTAGCACATGTTCAATGGCGGCAATTGTAGTTGGCAATGCGAATGGCAATTGACGAAAGGGGAAATGGAGGTTTTTGGGAATGGGAATGAAGGATGAAGGGAATCTATCTTTTTCACTTGGTGCAATGGAGTTTCATTTTAATGGACGACAAAGCCTTAATATAATACACAGAATAAGGAAATAAACTACTGAACAGGGATATTATAGTGTCCTTCAATGGATGCTTTATGGAATTAACTACCGGGACGCCCTTTTGACCTTTATACACACTGGAGGCAGGAGGGGCCAGAATCAAGCAATAATAATAGTAAAGCACACAATAAAAAAAAATACAATCCTCATATCCGCAACAATATATATATATATTTATATATTGTTGTGGTTTAGCAATAAAGGCAAACCCCCTATAGTTAATTGCACGACAACATGTAGCCTGCAGTAGTTAGTTATTTCTTTTTAAATGTAAAGATTAGCTCCCCTCCCAATGTTTAGTAATCCACACCAATATGCGTTGAGTTAGGCAGGATTTCACACCTCCGTGTAGTTGAGGTAAGACGTTTTCATGTGCAGGAAGGTGTGTATAAAAAACAGGCCATGTGACCAACAAGGGACCAATGACAGGTCACCAGCAGGCGACCAATCAGGTCAAGCCTACATCACCAGCGAGCGATCAATTTGGGGTTGTGGATACGTCACCGGCAGGCGACCAATGGTGGGTTGTAAAACCTCCCCGAATGAAAGAGGGAAGGAGGAATGAAACCTTCCAAGGGGGAGTCAGGGCTGAATGACCTCACGTGACCAACCTCAGCCAATGGGAGGCTGTGGAACCTTCTCGAAGAACATTCCACCCGATAAAGATCCATGCCCATCGTCATTCGAGCTCTCTCTTGGCGTTCATCTCTCTTGGCGTTCATCTTGAAGCTGGCTGTCCGACGTGCTGGGTCATCGTTCCTGCGCTGCAATTCATCCGAGCTGGATCGTCGTTCATGCGGACCTTCAAGCAGCATGTGCTGAATGGCCGTGAGCTGCACACGGGAACTGACAGACCAAGTCATCGTCTGCACGTTTCCCAGTACAAGAATAACCGGTGTGCTTCATTCCCTGTGTGTGTGTGAAGGCGCCTGTTGGGATTAGGTTAGGTAAGGATTGTTAAGACTGCCTCTCGTCTCTCTTTCTGTGCCTTGTAAATAAAAGGCTGTACATTGTGTTCCTTTAAAACTTGTTCGAGTACGTCTTTTCCTTCATCGGCCTAGCATCGTCCGAACCCGAATTCGACTCGTCAATCAGGTCCATCAATCACGGAAGATAACGCCGTGACGCACACCGTGCGATGCACTTGGTACACCAAAAGGTGTGGGAATGCAAGGGTTCAATACACGGGCTTTCTGGCCGCGTGTCTCGAAGGTATTTGGGATTCATTGACCAGCAACCCTTCAGCGTGTGGTTGGGAGACTGGTGATTGAAGTTGCTTCACAACCCGTCGACCACGAGATTAGTCGCGGCCGGCAGCCTGTGGACTCAGAGTCTGAGGGGGAAACGGGGTCATAACACCCCCCCCCCCCCTTAGTACGTCGATAGACCTGGGATCTGCAACAATATATATATATATATATATATATATATCTGTACAAACAAACAAAGGTGATATAACATAACAAATATCATGAAACATTTACATTTTGTAGTCCGTTGTATAATTTAAATAAACATAAATGCAAATTCCGCATGTGGAAAAAGTAAGTACACCCCTACATTTATCACTACTTCAAATACCTAAAATTAGAATCAGGTGCACCAGCTCAGGTGCAAATGATTAGAACATCTTTAGAGAGGATCTTGGAGGAACCTGTCTTATTTAAACCTCAGACATTTAGTTTGGTTTGCTCTTTGTTGTTGAAGTGTGCGGCGTCACCATGCCGAGATCAAAAGAGCTCTCTGAGGCCTTCAGAAAGAAGGTTATAGATGCCTACGAGTCTGGGAAGGGATTTAAAAAGCTCTCCAAACAATTTGAAATCAATCATTCGACTGTCCGGAAGATCATCTACAAGTGGAGAAGATTCCAAACAACTGCCAACTTGTTCAGGCCAGGCCGCCCCAGCAAGTTCAGCCCGAGAGCAGACCGCAAGATGTTGAAAGAAGTCTCGAAGAACCCCAGAATGTCATCACGGGAGCTACAGGTTGCTCTTGCCACTGTTGATGTCAAAGTGCACGAGTCTACCATTAGAAAGAGGCTGCACAAATTTGATCTACATGGGAGGTGTGCCAGGAGGAAACCTTTGCTGTCCAGAAAGAACATCAGGGTAAGACTAAAGTTTGCCAATGAACACCTCGGCAAAGACCAGCACTTCAGGAACAATGTGCTCTGGACAGATGAGTCAAAGGTAGAGCTATTTGGCCACAGTACCAGAAGACATGTTTGGCGAAAACCAAAGACAGCATTTGACCACAAGAACCTGATACCAACTGTAAAGCATGGTGGTGGAAATATTATGGTTTGGGGCAGCTTTGCTGCATCAGGGCATGGGCGGCTCACCATCATAGAATCCACTTTGAATTCTTCATTGTACCAGAGGGTGCTTCAGGATAATGTGAGACCATCTGTCCAAAAGTTGAAGCTCAACCGAAGGTGAACCTTGCAACATGACAATAACCCTAAACATACCAGTAAATCCCCCAAGGAATGGCTGAAAAGAAAGAAATGGAGGGTTCTGGAATGGCCAAGTCAAAGCCCGGATCTAAATCCCATCTAGATGTTGTGGGGGGATTTGAAACGAGCTTTGCAACAATTTTTTGTTGAATAAATTATTGCAAAGTCAATTCATCATTGTTTTTTGTTCAATTAGATCACTTTTGTCCATAGATACTGTTTAAATGAATATCAAATATTGATATGTCAACATATGTTAAAAAGATTTTAAAAAACATTTCATGGGGTGTACTTACTTTTTCCACATGCGAAATTTACATTTATGTTGATTTAAATTATACAATGGACTACAAAATGTAAATCTTTCATGATATTTGTTATATTATATCACCTTTATCTGTCAATATTGTTGAAATGAAGATCAAATCGCTGTATGTTGAAATATGTTGAAAAAGTCAACACTTTACATGGGGTGTACTTACTTTTTCACGTGACTACGTGACGCGCTCTGGCAAAACCAGACACTTGGCATTTCTCTTTGCGAGAAAAAGCCGAAGAAAGTCAAAATATGACCACAGGGACAAAATTGAGATTTTTGTATGGATAGAAAGAGTAACTTCTCTTGATTATTATGCACCAATACATTTTTCCAAGAAACAACAGAAAAGTTGTGAAATTCGACGAAGAATCTAAAATGTCATTCTCAAAATGTGCTCAGAAAGTCACGATTCCTCGGTCAAAAAGACACGAAAATCGCGAAATTTCCTTAATGACCTTAATCGTGTGTGTGTGAAATGACCTTAATGGTGTGATCGTGTGGCCTTAATGGTTGATAGGGTTGCCAAGGAGTTTGTATGAGCATGTTGAGTGCACTGAACTTTGAACTGTATTGTGAACTTTGAACCTAATTATCACCATTGTTTAAACGAAAATATAATTGTCATTAAAATACCATAACTTCGTTAATTTTCATCCGATTAACATAATTTCAAATGAAAGACAAAAGCATGGGGAATCAGATGATATCAAAATCTCAATTTTGATTTTTGCCCCCAAGTGTCTGCCTTTGCCAGAGCCAGTCATATATATATATATATATATATATGTATATATATATATATATATATATATATATATATATATATATATATATAATATATATATATATATATATATATATATATATATATAATTATATATATGTACATATATATATATACATACATACATATACATATACATACCTATATATTGTTGCGAATATGGAATTTGGCCTCCATATCCGCTTGTAAATATTCCCCTATTTCCCCAATACTCCCCAACTATCCCCAATCCCCCATTCCCTAGTCCCATTGTCTGTAAACAACACTCTGTAGAACCGACCTTCCCCTTTTTCCCCCATTAAATGTCGTGCCCAGGTCCACCGCATCTCACGTAGACAACTTTCGGACATCTTGCTAGTTATTCTTAGTCTATGTCAGTTAAGGACTCCTTTCCATTAATTCTGACTCTTTGTTGCACCAGAATGTGATTATATGGCACCAGTAGTGAGTTTAGGACCTTCCCATACCTCCTTCCATCTTCTTCCCCAAACAACAACAACAACAACTACAGCTACAACAACAACTACAACCACGGCGCGCGGGGGGAGTGTGCGTCCTCCCACCAGCTCGGTTAGCCGCCATGACCATGCGCTCCACGGGGTTACCACGAAGGGGCTGGCTGTCAGCTCCTCGTCAAGGGCGGAGCCTGGTAAACCCCCCGCACGCACCCAATGAGAAGCAACGTGCCGATTCCACGAGGCGGAGCTAACGAGCCGAGGGCGTGTCACTCCCCGCCAGATATACGCAGCGACTTGCCGGACGTGACGTCAGATGCGCCCCCAGCTTGGAGAAAGAACGTCACCTTCCAGCGCTGAGAGAGAGACCTCCTGCATCTACTGGACCGTACTGTACCCTGTCCTTGAGCCAAGAGTGCACCTTGAGCCATCGATACCCGCTTTCCTTGCCATCAATCCCCGTGTGAGTCAGCCTTTTGTCCCGTTTATCTGTCGTCTGTTGGGGTTAATATAAGAGTGTGTCTAAGTGCTTGTCTTTCTATGCTGTCCCTCTTGTAGTTGTAATCTAACCTTCCGCCTTAATATAATCTCCTCCGGAGGTCTTGAGAACCGTATCCCTGGTGTCGTGTCATTTTAATCCCAGCCGTGTGTCTTTTCCTTCATTGATCTAGCGTAGCGCGATTAGTCAACGTTCGGGTATAATCGGGTAACTTGTGCAGACGTGGTCATACCAAACCGCTCGGTAAATAACATCTAAGCCGCGTCTGTAACAATTGGTGTCGAGGAGTGGAATTCGGACCCGGGACTAAATTTATTAGGCCCAAATTTGGAGTAGAATCGATTCGGAGCGCGTTTCCCGCGCGAAATTATAACGGCGAAATTTGATTTTGTTCTACGGAAATAAAAACCCGAATTTTGAAAGTCGCGCTATGGCAGACCAAGACAGCTGGGGTCCGGTAGGGGAGAGTGAGGCAGGGTCGGTCCAGGACCAAATTGAGGGACGTGAGGAGAGCGAAGCAGCGAGGGTAGCAGACGTGCAAAATGGCGCCTCGCTGGTCACCGCGCCCGCGACCGTGGCAGCGCCCCTGGTGGATCCGAACCTTTTTATGTTGCAAATGGGGGCCCTTATGGAGAGGCTAGAAGCAAAAATGGGGGTAATGGGAAACCAAATGGGGGTAATGGGGAACCGGATGGAGGCTCAGAATGAGCAATTGGGGGTAATGGGAAACGAAATGGGGGTAATGAGGGACGAAGCGAGGGGTACCGGTGAGGGGTTAGACAATAATTTTAAGGGTTTAGACAAGAAATTTGGGAAGTTAGACGACAAATTTGAGGGGTTAGACAACGGGATAAAAGAGGTGAAAAAGGGGTTAACGGGGGTAGAAAACAGAATGGCCGCTCAAGAGAATCAAATGGAAGGGATGCAAAAGGGGTTAGAGGGGGTAGAAAATAGAATGGCTGCCCAGGAGAATCAGATAGAGGGAGTGAAAAATGGGTTAGAGGGGTTAGAAAACAGTATGGAAGGCAAATTGAGGGACATGAGGGACCAAGCGGAAAGGGAAGTTAACCAAATGGGGCAGCAGATAGAGGGGGTCAGAATGGGGGTAGAAACCAAACTGGATGCTCACAGGGAGGAAATGGAGCAGATGAGGGTGGCATCTGGGCAGGAGATGCAAGTGATGGGAGAGGAGATCAGAAGAGGGGTGAGTGAGGAGGTCGGAGGAGTGCGCGAGGAGGTGAGGCACTGTAAGGAGCACATGGAGAAGGAGGTGAGAAAGGGGACTGTAAAGTTACAAGGGGGCATAGAGGACCTGACGCAGGAGGTGGAGCAGCTGACGGTGGGACAGACGGAGTTAGTGGAGCAGGTTCAAAGGAACACTGCGGTATTAGGAGGTTTAAAAGCGACACAGAGAGAACTAAAAGATGACTTGGTAGCGACGAAGAGGGAATGTCAGATGGTACGTGAGGGACTGACAACGAGGCTGGACGAGGTGATAGAGGTAATGGAGACGAAGGACCGGCAGGTGAGGACGCACATGGAAACGGTCAAGGTAGCCTTAGAGGACGAGCTTGAGGAGACGTACCGGGGAATAAAAGAGGTGAAGCAGAAACTAGAAGAAGTGGAAGAAGGGATGAGCGAAATTAAGAAGCGACGGAGAGGGGATGAGAAAGAGATAAAAGAGGAGATAAAAGAATTGGTCCAAAGTCTGTGTTTGGATCGTGATGATGTGCTCATTAACCGGATGAGGGATTCGCAGGTGATGGAGGAGAAGCGAAGAGGAAGAGGACCCGGTGTAAGTGGTGACCAATATGGTCGTGCGTATGATGCGCCAGGGGATTTAAGAAGCTTGGGGGTCGAGATGGACCCGGGTGTTCGTGAGAGGCCGTTGGTGAAGTGTGCGACAGGTCTGGTGTGCGAAAGAGGAGGTGTGCGAGAAAGTCCGACTCTGGGGTGTGTGAGGAAAAAGTGCGTGCCGAGGAGTGAGGGTGCTGGCGAGAGTGAGTCGGTCGTAGCGCGTGTGCGAGGGAGCACATGGAAGCGCAGTGTGGTAAGAGTTACAGAGGGTGTAACGGGAGAGTGTGCGCGAGAAAGGTGTGTGACGGACAGGTGCATGAGGAAAGAGTGCGCTGTCAGAAGTAAGGAAGAGTGTCCACCTGTGGTGAGTGTTACAGAGGGTGTAACGGGAGAGTGTGCGCGAGAAAGGTGTGTGACGGACAGGTGCATGAGGAAAGAGTGCGCTGTCAGAAGTAAGGAAGAGTGTCCACCTGTGGTGAGTGTTACAGAGGGTGTAACGGGAGAGTGTGCGCGAGAAAGGTGTGTGACGGACAGGTGCATGAGGAAAGAGTGCGCTGTCAAGAGTAAGGGTGAGTGCGCTGTCAAGAATGGAGGTGAGAGTAGTGAGAGTGACACGGAGCGTGAGTTGGTGGTGACAGGTCAGAAAGGAAGCACACCTGGAATGGTAGAGCGTGAGTGGGAATGCACGCTGGATTTGGTGGTGAGGCACGTGGTTGGGTGTGCGAATGAGGGCACACCTGTGATTGTCACAGAGGAGGTGACCGAGGAGGGGGCGCGAAGAGGTGTTTTGGTGAGGTGTGCGACCAACGAATGTGTGCCAAGGTGTTCGGTGGTCAGGTGTGTGACCAAGTCTGTGAGTGGAATGAGAGTACCTGGGTGTGTAAGGAAAGGTACGACGAGGAGCATGGAGACGGCTGGATGTGTGAGCAAGGAACGGGCTGCGGGGCGTAAGCGTCCAGGTGAAGCATCGACGTTAGACGGGGTAGAGTTTAGAACGACTTATAGCCGAAGCGGGCCCTCGGTGCGTGCCGGGCCTCGCTTTGAACGGCCGCGTCCGTGCTCCACTAGGCGGAGCGGGCAGCCCGATAGAAAGGGTCGTCATGGCGACCACTTTTTGGTGAGGCAGTCCGGCAGGTCGAGATCGGGACATTGGATGGCTCCACGCCGAGGTGGTGCGTGGGATCTCGGCCCGGGTAAGCCCCCGTCCCTGCACCGAGTGCCGGACGCATCCAGCCGCTGGCACAGAACAACCCGCATTCATGGCTTGGCTTTACGAAGCCGGGCTTTGGACAGGGATTGGCGCACCGAGAGGTATTAGTGAGTAGACTGGGTGATGAGGTTAGTGTTTTGGCCCCAAAATTAGAGAAAAACAAAATTTGATGATTGGCAAAGGATTGGCAGTGATGATTGGCAGATGATGGGTAGTGATTGGCCAAATTTTTGATTTGTTGAAATTTGATGTGCAAAATTGGTAGTGAGAGACCCCCGATGTGGTGGGATGGCAAATCCACCATCCTTCCCATGGTGGGGGCAAAGGAGCAATAGTTTATGGGGTGTATGGCAGTGAAAACTAGCCCGGGTGGGTTAGGATATGGTGTGTAGGGATCTAGCGAAGATGACATTAGGTGACGTTAAGTTTAGTTAATGACTGATACCTGTAGTGGGGACGCAGGTAGATTAGTATGGATGATAATGACGAGGGAGCGCAATAGTTTAAAGGGACGACTGGGAAGCGCAAGTTTCAGAGGGGAGTAGTTAGCTGAGATGATGCCGTGTGTGTGAGGATTGAACAGGTGTGATTGCACAGGTGTGCAACTGGACAGGTGTGTGGAGCAGTGTGTGAGTAATGAGTGTTGTGGATCAGCGCGAATGCGCTTGGGGAGAGAAGGGTGCCGGTGGCACCAGGTGTGAGAGCACAGGTGTGCAAGTACAGGTGTGTGGAGAGAGTTGGAGTAAGTGGTACGGAGTGGTGTGCATGGTGCGAAGGTGTGGATGGGGGAAGAGTGGACCCCTTTCACGAGTACCCGGGGCGGGTAGTGTAAGTGTTAGGTAGAGGGTATAGGTAAATTGTGGTTGGATATTGGCATTTGTGGTGCGGTTGCAGAATGGTATTGTGGATGGGTGCATTAGTGTTGTGGAAATGGCTGGGCGTGTAGCCTGTTAGTGTGTGTAGTTGGTTGGGCACTCCACCACTGTGAGGATGTCGGCCAGGTGAGGCCGCAGGTGGGCTCTGGGAGCCGGTAGAGTTGTGGATGGGGCCCGAGGATCCGGAGGATGGACCCGGGTAGCCCAGTGCCAGAGAGGGCACCGAGTGGGGAGAGCGCCAGAGGGCCTTCCCCAGGTAGTTAGGTTAGGGTAAGGAGCAGGTAAGCTCGGAGGCAACTGCAGTGGTGGAGGTGTGCAGGTGGGTAGACCCACTGGGAGAGGTACACGCCACAGCCCAGAAATTGTGCGAGGGCACCGGGAGATGAATCGGGGGAGTGAGACCCCAAATTGAAAAGCACCACAGTCTGGCCAATGGGAATTGGTTTTTAGAACCCATAGTGTAAGAGGGCCAATGGTTTGGCCGGAGAAAGACCCCGGGTAGTGTAAAGTTGTTAAAGTCATTTAGGAAATAGTTAGGATTGATGAACCTGTTGCACCATACGCAGCCACTTACCTGTGGTGATGATGATGACTCCACACCTGTGTTTTCTTTGTTTTGTTGCAGGAAATGAGATTGCTGTGGATTTGTGAGACGCATCACGACGTGGATGAGACATTGGGGTGATTCCATCTCTCCCTCCCTAGGAGGGACTGATGATGAATTGGTGATAGCAAATTATGATGTTGAGTTGGAGATGGCAAATTTTGATGAGAGTTGAAAATGGCAAATTTGATTGGTTAGGAGGGAGAGAAGACGAATTTGGTTTATGGGAGGAACGGGGAAGACAGTAGGGACGTTTGTTGATTGGTAAAGTAGATGTTTATGGGTAGTGTTGTGTTTTGTGGATGCAGTAAGGGGTAAGGGAGGGGCCATGTAGGTTACCTGGTGGGGGGGGGGGGCGTACGATAGGAACGTACCTGTCTCACCTGGTTCCCATGTGCCCCCAGTGTGCATCATCTTATATTGCGTGCACTTTTGCGCCCTTACCACCTTACTCACTTGTCTTCTTCTTTTGTCTCCCACCTCCGAGGATCTGGCTTTGGGGTAGAGAGAGAGGAGAGAGAGGTGCTGGCTACGCAGTTGTGGGCCTGCACTTTCGCTGCTTGCTGCTTGGATCGATACACCATATGGACCGCAATGTTTGTGGCCACCCACAATGGACCGCAGCTCTTTTGCGGCCAAGCACCACCCATTGATGGACCTCTGGGTCAACGTGGCACCTATGCCAAACAGGTGAACCACTAATAGTTGGCCCCCTGGCGGCCACAATACAGAAATGGACGCGGTTGGCGCCTTTCTTGATTTTTTAAAGAGGCAAGAAGGCCAAGTGCACCACATGAAGGCAAGACCAGCGGCAGAACATCGGCCGGCTGCGGCACCACACAATGATCACTAAACATTTTATTGGTGCACCGGATGGTGCTGACTGTGTGAAGGGGTGGTGCTTTTCGTGCTGGGAAAGGGTGCTCTGCACGTTATTAAAGGCCGTAGGCCACAGAGCACTCGTGGGTTGGTGTATCGATGCTGGCATGCGTGCGCTCTCTATGCATAACATCTGCACGTGTCCCTCCAAAAACAGGTCCTGGATCGTAGTGTAAATATCAGCGTAGTCTTGTAAATAATGCTCCCTACCGGCTGTATGTTTAGTTTGAGGATTCTTTCCGGATTCGGTTATCCTGTGGGTGTGTTTCTGTGAGGAGAAGGGTGCAACGTCGCAGGGGGACATATTTACTCATTTGTGAATATCTGTAAAACTGTCGCACTCAGGGTAGAGTTAATAGTAGAGGGAACTACATTGCGTGCCACACTAAAGTAGGTAAAAATTTATCGGGTCGGGACGCCCCGAGGGTAGAGAAGGGTGCAATGTTGCGAATATGGAATTTGGCCTCCATATCTGCTTGTAAATATTCCCCTATTTCCCCAATACTCCCCAACTATCCCCAATCCCCCATTCCCTAGTCCCATTGTCTGTAAACAACACTCTGTAGAACCGACCTTTCCCTTTTTCCCCCATTAAATGTCGTGCCCAGGTCCACCGCATCTCACGTAGACAACTTTCGGACATCTTGCTAGTTATTCTTAGTCTATGTCAGTTAAGGACTCCTTTCCATTAATTCTGACTCTTCGTTGCACCAGAATGTGATTATATGGCACCAGTAGTGAGTTTAGGACCTTCCCATACCTCCTTCCATCTTCTTCCCCAAACAACAACAACAACAACTACAGCTACAACAACAACTACAACCACGGCGCGCGGGGGGAGTGTGCGTCCTCCCACCAGCTCGGTTAGCCGCCATGACCATGCGCTCCACGGGGTTACCACGAAGGGGCTGGCTGTCAGCTCCTCGTCAAGGGCGGAGCCTGGTAAACCCCCCGCACGCACCCAATGAGAAGCAACGTGCCGATTCCACGAGGCGGAGCTAACGAGCCGAGGGCGTGTCACTCCCCGCCGGATATACGCAGCGACTTGCCGGACGTGACGTCAGATGCGCCCCCAGCTTGGAGAAAGAACGTCACCTTCCAGCGCTGAGAGAGAGACCTCCTGCATCTACTGGACCGTACTGTACCCTGTCCTTGAGCCAAGAGTGCACCTTGAGCCATCGATACCCGCTTTCCTTGCCATCAATCCCCGTGTGAGTCAGCCTTTTGTCCCGTTTATCTGTCGTCTGTTGGGGTTAATATAAGAGTGTGTCTAAGTGCTTGTCTTTCTATGCTGTCCCTCTTGTAGTTGTAATCTAACCTTCCGCCTTAATATAATCTCCTCCGGAGGTCTTGAGAACCGTATCCCTGGTGTCGTGTCATTTTAATCCCAGCCGTGTGTCTTTTCCTTCATTGATCTAGCGTAGCACGATTAGTCAACGTTCGGGTATAATCGGGTAACTTGTGCAGACGTGGTCATACCAAACCGCTCGGTAAATAACATCTAAGCCGCGTCTGTAACAATATACATATATATATATATATATATATATATATATATATATATATATATATATATATATATATATATATATATATATAAAAATATATATATATGTATATTGTTGCGGATCTCCCGAAGCCCATCCACGTTACAAAAGGGGAGATTAAACCCCTTTTTCCCATTGGGTCTTCGTGTCCACGAGGCCGAATCGCCACTTCCGCAGCAGGCGTGAAAAAGGGTATCAGGTCGATGCCGCTCGTACCTTTGACCCATGCTGCCACGAAAACGGGGACCGGACCCCACACAAGCCACGCTAATCGATTACGCCCGAGCGGTGTGCGTATCACGTGACTCATGGCATTACTTTTATGGAACCTGATTCGAGCGGTTTTATTCGTACTATGCGAGGCCAATTAATGGAAGGGATGGGAACGGTCAAATAAGAGGAATAACACAATTTATTATTTATGTACAGGATGCGAAGAGACACAGAGCAGGCACTTAAACAATGTTAACTTATCCCCAGACACAGGGCCCACTTCCACACACGGGGAGAAGAAGAAAGGAAGTTCGTGCGCCAAACGCGCCTTGCCGTCGGTCGCTCCCGGACAGCTCGCCCGGCGTGGCCCTCTGGCGGTCACGGCACGTATGCAGGAAACGCAGGCAGGAGGAGATCGCGGGTCTGTGGCCCGGAACGGGTCGCCTTCTCAAGCGCGGTTAATACAGCGCAGAGCACAGGGCACGGGGCACGGGGAAAGTTCGTGTACTATTGCAAACAGTTCAACCCACTCGTTCTGCTGGGGTTCTCACTCGTACTTCTCTGATACCCCGACTGACTCGACTCATGGGCTGAGCGACTCAAATGTTCCTCGACTCTCCTCCCGTTGCCGTGGTGAGCCACTCCCCTCAAGCTCTGATTGGCGGCTCGTGCTTAGCGGCCACTCCCCCTGCAGCTCCTCCCTTCGGCCTTGCCAGACTTGTTCAGGCCGAGCACGTGGCATTTCAGCGCCAAAAGAACACCTAAGCTCACTGGCCTACTCAACGCAAAACTAACACAGGAAAGGAGACTACCTTACATTTACTAAGAAATAACTATACTTTCGCGAGGCTACATGTTGTGGTGCGTCTACCTACGAGGGGGTTATCCTTTATTCCCATAACCGCAACACTACACCCCTCTCTCACCAGACTCGTCCCGAGTCGAACCCACCAATGGAATGACCGGTAGAGCCTGGCATGCAAAATTAACCTTACGTTTAAATGTGACACATAGGTGTGGTTCCCCCTAGCATTTACTCTGACCCATGTGTGCAACATTTTTAACACTGGATATGTCCCTCCTATTGCGTTGAGCAGCTATCTAACAGTTTCACACTCACAACTACCCGAGTATTTCCGGAATTTTCAAACTGAACACATAGCCGGTGGGCACATTCTTATATTTACAATGCACAGAACTTAACTTTATTTACAATGCTATGACCCAGGACCTGTTCGTTTTGGAAGAGAAGATTGGAGGGGAAAGAAAACACAACAAAACACACTCATAAATGGCACTTGCTGCTTGCGTCTTGCATCTTGCTTCTTCCGTGTGCATCTAACAAACCGGCTGGCCCCCTGACCGGCATACAGGCCATTTGGAGCATCAGGGCCATCTAAACTTGCAGAACTTCTTTATCCCTAGCACACAATAATAAATGAAAATGCTTTTATTTGGCCAGCAGGGCCACTCTCGCGTGGTCCAACTGCGTGGCATCAGCGCCACTCAATCAAGTGGTCCGAAGTTGCAAGATGATTTTGCAGCAAGATGCTGCACAGCAGAGGTGCAAGCCCACAAGGCTTGTGGTCCTTAAGTGTGACAAGGTGCAGCAAGAGGTTTGGCTGCAAAGTGCTGCACAGGTCGGCTGCACAGATGTAATAAGGGTGCAGCAAAAGTGGTTTGGCAGCAAAGTGCTGCACAGTTCGGCTGCACAGGTGGAACGGTGCAGAATGGATGCTGCTCAGGTGTGAGGGTGCTGCACAGTTCGGCCTCCAAAATGGTCCTGGGGCGGGGAGGAGAGACAAAGCACAACAAGCAAGCGGAAAAGACGCAGTGGCACACAGAAAAACAAGGTGACCAGGCATCACCATGCCTGGTGCAATGCGAAGGACGCGGTAGAGCGAGCAGAGCAGACTCGTCCCTAGCCGTTCGTACCCCCCACCGTTGGCTACACTACCCTAGCCCCCCTTGTATTCACAATCCGTCTCTACGTCTTGTCTCCCATATCCCCCTCCATGCCAAATTCGTCTCCAAATCCCTCCCAGGAAGGAAGGGATGGAAAAACACAATGTTGAAGGAGCTGGGCTCCAACGCGAGTTGAAAGAATTGACGCGACCAAAGATGGAAATTCGTCCGAGTAGGTTTAATAAATGTATCACACTCGGGTACTCTGAAAAGCCCGTTTATCGGGCAGCAATATATATACACATTTATGTCGGGACGTTTGCCCGGCAAAAGCTATACCGGGCATGCCCGGGTATCAAGGGCGAGCCTTGGAAAGGCGAGTCTGGACCTGCCCGGGCGTGTTTGGCTGCGGCCTGGCAAGTCGAGGCTGGGCGTGCCCGGGCGCTCTGGACGAGCACTGGAAAGGCGATAGCGGGCATGCCCGGACGCTCTGGGCGAGCCCTGGAAAGGCGATAGCGGGCATGCCCGGACGCTCTGGGCGAGCCCTGGAAAGGCGAGAGCGGGCATGCCTGGGAAAGACGAGACCAGGCGTGCCCGGGAGGTTCGGGCGTGCCCGGGAACAGTGAGTCCGGGCATGCCCGGGAGAGGCGCGTCTGGCCGTGTTCTGGCCGGTGCAAGGCGATTGTGTGCATCCAGCGGTAACCGCTACACACGCCCCTCCAGAATCGACCTGCACCGGCAGGGTCAATTTAAGAGGGGTCCGGATGACCCGGCCGAAGTGACCCCTGGAGGGTCGTGGGGAGGGGTCCGACGTGGTGGTGGGTGGTCGAGCGGGGGGAACTGTGGACGGGGGGCGGCCTCGCCGTGGAGGAAGGGCCAACCGTGGTGGTCGGTCGACGTCCATGTGCGCCGGTTTGAGGCGGTCCACAGAAATCCGGTCCGGCCGGCCGCCGAAGTCGACGATGAAAGACTTGTCGCCCCGTCGCAGGACCCGGAAGGGCCCGTCGTACGGCGGCCGGAGTGGCCCCCGGTGCGCGTCATGACGCACAAAGACGTACTCCGCTGTGCGAAGCGCCGGGGGGACGTAGGACTGGGGGCCACCGTGCCGGGACGTCGGCATGGGGGCAAATCGTCGGGCGGCCTCCTGGAGGTCCGAGCGCTGGCGAGCGGCGGACCAGGGACTGGTAGCGTCGGGCACGAATTCGCCCGGGACGCGGAGCGGCTGGCCGTAGACGAGCTCGGCGGCGGACGCCTGGAGGTCTTCCTTGGGGGCCGTGCGAAGGCCCAAAAGGACCCACGGCAGCCGGTCGGCCCAACCGTCGTCCTGAAGGCCGGCCATGAGTGCGGCCTTCATGGAGCGGTGAAACCGCTTGCACAACCCATTGGCTTGGGGGTGGTAGGCCGTGGTGCGGTGCAGCGTGACCGCCAACGAACGGGCGACCGCGCCCCAAAGCTCAGACGTGAACTGTGGGCCGCGGTCGGACGAGATGTCCGCTGGTGCGCCGAAGCACGCGACCCAGGTGGCGATGAACGCCTGCGCCACGTCGGCGGTGGTGGTGGAGGTGAGGGGCACGGCCTCCGGCCACCTGGTGGTCCTGTCCACCATGGTGAGCAGGTGGGTGAACCCCCGCGAGGGGGGCAGGCGACCCACCAGGTCCACGTGGACGTGGTCGAAACGCCGTTCAGGCACGGCGAAAGGTGCTAGCGGGGCCTGGGTGTGGCGGTGGACCTTGGCTCGCTGGCAGGCCGTGCAGGCGTTGGCCCAGTCGCGGATTTTTCGTCGAAGGCCGTGCCAGACGAAACGCGCCGACACCAGCTTCTGAGAAGCTTTCCGGCCCGGGTGAGAAAGGCCGTGGATGGAGGCGAAGATGCGGCGCTGCCAGGAAACGGGCACGATGGGGCGAGGCTGGCCCTGGGAGACGTCGCAGAGCAGGACGGTGCCCGCGAAGGGGATGTCGGCCAGGCGGACGCCCGTGTCCGCCGCGCGGAGTGCCTGCACTGAGGCGTCGGTGGTCTGGTCGGCCGCCATGAGCGCGAAGTCCACGCCGAGGTGGACCGCGTTCGCGCTGGCCCGCAAAAGGCAGTCGGCCACGGCGTTGTCTTTGCCGGTGACGTGCTGGATGTCCGTGGTGAACTCCGACACGGCGGAGAGGTGGCGCTGCTGGCGGGCCGACCACGGCTCCGTGACCTTAGCCATTGCGTAGACCAATGGCTTGTGGTCGACGAAAGCCGTGAACGGGCGGCCCTCCAGGAGGTGTCGGAAATGGCGAACGGCCAGGAATAGCCCGAGCAGCTCGCGGTCGAACGTGCTGTAGTTTAACTCGTTCGGCCGGAGTTGCCGGCTGAAAAAAGCGAGTGGCTGCCAAACCCCGTCCACCCATTGCTCATGGACGGCGCCCACCGCGTAGTTGGAGGCGTCCGTAGTGAGGGCGATGGGCGCGTTGAGCACCGAGTGAGCCAGCAGCATTGAGTCGGCGAGGGCCCGTTTGGCGCTGGCGAAGGCCGCGTCCATGGCCGCAGACCAAACAATGTCATGCTTGGCCGGCTTGCCCCGGAGGGCCTCGTAAAGGGGCCGCATGAGCTGAGCAGCGCGGGGCACGAATCGGTGATAAAAATTCACCATGCCGAGGAACTCTTGGAGGGCCTTGATGGAACGGGGACGCGGGAACGTGGTGATGGCCTCGACCTTGGTCGGCAGCGGCACGGCCCCGGTCTTGGTGATGCGGTGGCCCAAAAAGTCAACGGTCGTCGCGCCGAAGTGGCATTTGACCGGGTTGACAATTAAGCCGTGCTCGCTGAGGCGACCGAACAGTGTTCGGAGGTGGAGGAGGTGCTCGGCGCGGGACGTGCTGGCGACGAGGATGTCGTCCAGATAGACGAAAAGAAACAGCAGGTCGCACAGCACGCCGTCCATCAAGCGCTGGAACGCCTGGGCCGCGTTCTTGAGGCCAAACGGCATCCGCAAAAATTCGAACAGGCCGAACGGCGTGATGACGGCCGTCTTCGGGACGTCGGCCGCCCGGACAGGTACCTGGTGGTAGCCCCGTATCAGGTCAATTTTCGAAAAGATGACCCCTTCCCGCCAAACGGGTGGAAAAGTCCTGAATATGCGGGATCGGGTACCTGTCGGGGGTGGTAGCGTCATTGAGACGGCGGTAGTCGCCACACGGGCGCCATCCACCCCCCGGCTTTGGCACGATGTGCAGTGGCGAGGCCCACGCGCTATCGGAGCGCCGCACGATGCCGAGGTGCTCCAACACATCGAATTCGGCCTTCGCCATGGCGAGCTTGGCTGGGTCGAGGCGGCGGGCCCTGGCGTAGACCGGCGGGCCCGTAGTGGGTATGTGGTGCTCGATCCCGTGCCGCACCGCGACGGCCGAAAACGTCGGCCGCGTGAGGGCCGGGAATTCCACGAGCAGGCGAGCGAACTCGTTCGTTGCCGAGAGGGTGCACGCCAGTTCGGTCGGCGCGGAGCTGCTCATTGTGCACGCCAGGGAGCTGAAGGTCTCGGCGTGGCCAAGGCGACGTCGTTTGACGTCGACCATCAGCCCGTGCGCGCAGAGGAAGTCGGCGCCCAGCAAAGCCACGGGGACGCTGGCGGTAACAAAAGTCCATTGAAAGCGCTGGCTGCCGAAGCAGAGGGTGACGACGCGTGGGCCGAAAGTGCGTATGGCCGAGCCATTAGCAGCGACCAAAGAGGGGCCGCAAACTGCGTCCAGCCTGTCCTGCTCGGAGGCGGGTATGACGCTCAGTTGGGCGCCGGTGTCGCACAGGAAACGCCGCCCAGACGCTTTGTCCCGAATAAACAGCAAGTTGCCCGAGTGGCCGGCGCTCATGGCTGGGAATGAACGCCGGCCCGGCCGTTTCCCGACCTGCCGAAAGTGCACGGGGGCCGGCACGTCCGAGCCTTGTGTCCGAACCTGGCGTGGTAATAACACCACGCCCGGGCAGGTGGAGGCCCCGGCCGTCGTGTCGGAAGCGGGCGGTGCGGCGTGGCGGCCGCCAGTTGCACCGGCAGTTCCGCCTCCAACCGCGCAGGGCGCTCGGGCGTCGTGGGCATCGCCTCGGACGGCGGCGGGCTCCAGGTAACCACGCCGATGTGCTGGCCCGCCGAGGAGATCTTTTCGGCTTCCCTGGCGAGGGCGCGGGAATCCGTGATCAACGTGCCAGCCAGGGTGAGGCGTACCGGGTGAGGCAGCTGGCGAAGGAACAGCTCGCGGAACAGAAAATCCGGAGAGTGCTCACCGAGCAACGAGAGCATATAGTCCATGCGCTCGGACGGGCGTGTGTCGCCGAGCTCGGGCAGGTCAAGCAGGCGCCGTGCGCGTGCTGCCGGTGAGAGGGCGAAAGCGTCGAGGAGGAGTGTCTTCAGCGCGTCGTATTTGTCAGCAGCCGGCGGGTGCTGGAGGAGGCTCAAGGCGCGGGCCGCGGTGGCGGAACCGAGCGCCACCACAACATGGTGGAAGCGGGTGTCGTCCGTGGTGATGCCTCGCAGGGCGAACTGAGAGTCCGCCTGAGCGAACCAAACAGCCGCGTGAGCCTCCCAGAAGGTAGGCAGTTTAAGTGTCACTGCCGTATCCATGTCGGTAGGTCACCAATGAAGGAGCTGGGCTCCAACGCGAGTTGAAAGAATTGACGCGACCAAAGATGGAAATTCGTCCGAGTAGGTTTAATAAATGTATCACACTCAGGTACTCTGAAAAGCCCGTTTATCGGGCAGCAATATATATACACATTTATGTCGGGAAGTTTGCCCGGCAAAAGCTATACCGGGCATGCCCGGGTATCAAGGGCGAGCCTTGGAAAGGCGAGTCTGGACCTGCCCGGGCGTGTTTGGCTGTGGCCTGGCAAGTCGAGGCTGGGCGTGCCCGGGCGCTCTGGACGAGCACTGGAAAGGCGATAGCGGGCATGCCCGGACGCTCTGGGCGAGCCCTGGAAAGGCGATAGCGGGCATGCCCGGACGCTCTGGGCGAGCCCTGGAAAGGCGAGAGCGGGCATGCCCGGGAAAGACGAGACCGGGCGTGCCCGGGAGGTTCGGGCGTGCCCGGGAACAGTGAGTCCGGGCATGCCCGGGAGAGGCGCGTCTGGCCGTGTTCTGGCCGGTGCAAGGCGATTGTGTGCATCCAGCGGTAACCGCTACAATGTCTCATCACATCATGATGCGTCTCACTACTCAAATCAGCCCACAGAGCCTCGGTGTGGAGCTAATCCTCCTCAGTGAATGGATGTGGATGGTGCGAAGGGATTTCTCATCCTAACTACTCCAGTAACATTAACTCATTGAAACTACCCGGGGTCGTACCCTGCCAATCGGCCTCATTAAACTATGTGGTTCTAGGAACCCGAATTTCCATTGCCCACACTGTGGTTCCCTCCAACATTTGGGTCTCACCCCCAACGAATTTTCACACTGTGCCCTCACACAATTTCGGGGCTGGGTCGTGTGGCCCTACCAGCAGGTCTAACTACCTGTGCGCCTCTGCCACTGAAGCCGCCACCCGAGCTTACCTGCTCGTCGCGACTATCTAATCGGGGAAGGCCCTCCCTGGCTCTTACTCCCTCTGTGCCCACCTTGGCATCGGGCAACCCGGGTCCTCTCCTGGGATCCTCGGGCCCCACTCAACAACTACCCTAACCGGCTCCCAGAGTCTACCTACAACTATGCGCTCTACCGAGTGCCGTTATAGTTACCCTCGCCAGAGGAGAGGGTATTGCATTTGGGTCCATTTCTTTGTTTTTTTTTTCTGTTTGTTTGTTTGTCTGCACAGAATGAATATGCTTTTTTCTGCAACCGTTGGTCCGATTGCCAAGAAATTTTCACCATAGGAGCAGCTCTTGTAGAATTGCTCAATTATAATTATGATGTCATAGGCCACGTGGTATGGCATTATCTTGGGAAAAAAAATTGCACCTCCATATCTCCGAAACCGCTCCATGGAAAAAACTGAAACATGGTTCATGGTTAACTACTCCACATGGGAAACAACATATATTTATGATGATGTCATCGGTGCCTTTGTCATGACGTCATAATTAGACAAGTAAAACGCTTGATCCGATCAGTTTGAAATTTCTTGAGCTTGATATGCACAAAGATTGTATGTGATAATTAAATTCATGATGCAATCAGACATGTGGTTCGGCAGCAATATTGTATTGAACATAAATCTAAGTGGTCAATAAACCACACCAACACAGCAGCTCTTAAACATCACACAAAATACACCACACAAACACGTCCTGGCGAGGGTGTGTAATCCCTAATTGCTCTTTCTTGTTTTAAGTTGTTTTCCTTCATAGGATTTTCTGGGGAATTCTCAAAATGGTATTTTTATGTGCATCTGCACTCACTCCACCTTTATCCTTGCCTGCACTCACTCCACCTTTATCTGTGCCTGTGCTCGTTCCACCTTTATCCTTGCCTGCACTCACTCCACCTTTATCATTTCCTGCACTCACTCCACCTTTATCATTGCCTGCACTCACTAAAACCTTTATAATTTCCTGCACTCACTCCACCTTTATCCTTGCCTGCACTCACGCCACCTTTATCCTTGCCTGCAATCACTCCACCGTTATCATTTCCCGCACTCGCTCCACCTTTATCCTTGCCTGCACTCACCCCGCCTTTATCCTTGCCTGCACCCACTCCACCTTTATCCTTGCCTACACTCACTCCACCTTTATCATTTCCTGCACTCACTCCACCTTCATCATTTCCTGCACTCACTCCACCTTTATCATTTCCTGCACTCACTCCACCTTTATCCTTGGCTGCACTCACTCCACCTTTGTCCTTGCCTGAACTCACTCCACCTTTATAATTTCCTGCACTCACACCACCTTTATCATTTCCTGCACGCATTCCACCTTTATCATTGTCTGGACTCACTCCACCTTTCTCATTTCCTGCACTCATTCCACCTTTATCCTTGCCTACACTCACTCAACCTTTATCCTTGCCTGCACTCACTCAACCTTTATCCTTGGCTGCACTCACTCCAACTTGGTCCTTGCCTGGACTCACTCCACCTTTATAATTTCCTGCACTCACACCACCTTTATCATTTCCTGCACTCATTCCACCTTTATCAATGTCTGGACTCACTCCACCTTTCTCATTTCCTGCACTCATTCCACCTTTAACCTTGCCTGCACTCACTCCACCTTTATCATTGCCCGCACTCACTCCACCTTTATCATTTGCTGCACTCACTCAACCTTTATCCTTGCCTGCACTCACTCAACCTTTATCCTTGGCTGCACTCACTCCACCTTTCTCATTTCCTGCACTCATTCCACCTTTAACCATGCCTGCACTCACTCCACCTTTATCATTGCCCGCACTCACTCCACCTTTATCATTTTCTGCACTCACTCCACCTTTATCCTTGCCTGCACTCACTCAACCTTTATCATTTTCTGCACTCACTCAACCTTTATCCTTGCCTGCACTCACTGCACCTTTGTCCTTGCCTGGACTCACTCCACCTTTATAATTTCCTGCACTCACACAACCTTTATCATTTCCTGCATGCATTCCACCTTTATCATTGTCTGGACTCACTCCACCTTTCTCATTTCCTGCACTCATTCCACCTTTATCCTTGCCTGCACTCACTCCACCTTTATCCTTGCCTACACTCACTCCACCTTTATCATTTCCTGCACTCATTCCACACTTATCATTTCTGCACTCACTCCACCTTTATCATTTCCTGCGCTCACTCCACCTTTATCCTTGCCTGCACTCACTCCACCTTTATCCTTGCCTACACTCACTCCACCTTTATCATTTCCTGCACTCATTCCACACTTATCATTTCTGCACTCACTCCACCTTTATCATTTCCTGCGCTCACTCCACCTTTATCTTTGCCTGCACTCACTCCACCTTTATCCTTGCCTGCACTCACTCCACCTTTATCATTTCCTGCACAGATTCCACCTTTATCCTTGCCTGCACTCACTCCACTTTTAACATTTCCTGCACTCACTCCACCTTAATCCTTGCCTGCACTCACTCCACCTTTATCCTTGCCTGCACTCACTCCACCTATATCCTTGCCTGCACTCACTCCACCTTTAACATTTCCTGCACTCACTTCACCTTTATCCTTGCCTGCACTCACTCCACCTTTATCCTTGCCAGCACTCACTCCACCTTTATCATTGCCTGCACTCACTCCACCTTTATCCTTGCCTGCACTCACTCCACCGTTATCCTTGCCTGCACTCACCCCACCTTTATCATTGCCTGCACTCACTCCACCTTTATCATTGCCTGCACTCACTCCACCTTTATCATTGCCTGCACTCACTCCACCTTTATCCTTGCCTGCACTCACCCCACCTTTATCATTCCTGCAATCACTCCACCTTTATCCTTGCCTGCACTCACTCCACATTTATCATTTCCTGCACTCACTCCACCTTTATCATTGCCTGCACTCACTCCACCTTTATCATTTCCTGCACTTACTCCACCTTTATCCTTGCCTGCACTCACCCCACCTTATCCTTGCCTGCACCCACTCTACCTTTATCCTTGCCAACACTCCCTCCACCGTTATCCTTGCCTGCACTCACTCCACTTTTATCATTTCCTGCACTCACTCCACCTTTATCATTTCCTGCACTCACTCCACCTTTATCCTTGCCTGCACTCACTCCACCTTTATCATTTCCTGCACTTATTCCACACATCATTTCTGCACTCACGCCACCTTTATCATTTTCTGCGCTCACTCCACCTTTATCTTTGCCTGCACTCACTCCACCTTTATCCTTGCCTGCACTCACTCCACCGTTATCATTTCCTGCACAGATTCCACCTTTATCATTGCCTGCACTCACGCCACCTTTATCATTTCCTGCACTCACTCCACCTTTATCCTTGCCTGCACTCACTCCACCTTTATCCTTGCCTGCACTCACTCCACCGTTATCATTTCCTGCACTCACTCCACCTTTATCCTTGCCTGCAGTCACTCCACCTTTATCATTTCCTGCACTCACTCCACCTTTATCCTTGCCTGAGGTCACTCCACCTTATCATTGCCTGCACTCACTCCACCTTTATCCTTGCCTGCACTCACTCCACCTTTATCATTGCCTGCACTCACTCCACCTTTATCCTTGCCTGCACTCACTCCACCTTTATCCTTGCCTGCACTCCATCCACCTTTATCCTTGCCCACACTCACTCCACTTTTAGCATTTCCTGCAATCACTCCACCTTTATTCTTGCCTGCACTCACTCCACCTTTATCATTTCCTGTACTCACGCCACCTTTATCCTTGCCTGCACTCACTCCACCTTTAACATTTCCTGCACTCACTCCACCTTTATCCTTGCCTCTACTCACTCCACCTTTATCCTTGCCTGCACTCACTCCACCTTTATCCTTGCCTGCACTCACTCCCCCTTTATCCTTGCCTGCACTCACTCCACCTTTATCATTTCCTGTACTCACGCCACCTTTATCCTTGCCTGCACTCACTCCACCTTTATCCTTGCCTGCACTCACTCCACCTTTATCCTTGCCTGCACTCACTCCACCTTTATCCTTGCCTGCACTCACTCCACCTTTATCCTTGCCTGCACTCACTCCACCTTTATCATTTCCTGTACTCACCCCACCTTTATCCTTGCCTGCACTCACTCCACCTTTGTCCTTGCCTGCACTCACTCCACCTTTCTCATTTCCTGCACTCATTCCACCTTTATCCTTGCCTACACTCACTCAACCTTTATCCTTGCCTGCACTCACTCCACCTTTGTCCTTGCCTGGACTCACTCCACCTTTATAATTTCCTGCACTCACACCACCGTTATCATTTCCTGCATGCATTCCACCTTTATCATTGTCTGGACTCACTCCACCTTTCTCATTTCCTGCACTCATTCCACCTTTATCCTTGCCTGCACTCACTCCACCTTTATCCTTGCCTACACTCACTCCACCTTTATCATTTCCTGCACTCATTCCACACTTATCATTTCTGCACTCACTCCACCTTTATCATTTCCTGCGCTCACTCCACCTTTATCCTTGCCTGCACTCACTCCACCTTTATCCTTGCCTACACTCACTCCACCTTTATCATTTCCTGCACTCATTCCACACTTATCATTTCTGCACTCACTCCACCTTTATCATTTCCTGCGCTCACTCCACCTTTATCTTTGCCTGCACTCACTCCACCTTTATCCTTGCCTGCACTCACTCCACCTTTATCATTTCCTGCACAGATTCCACCTTTATCCTTGCCTGCACTCACTCCACTTTTAACATTTCCTGCACTCACTCCACCTTAATCCTTGCCTGCACTCACTCCACCTTTATCCTTGCCTGCACTCACTCCACCTATATCCTTGCCTGCACTCACTCCACCTTTAACATTTCCTGCACTCACTTCACCTTTATCCTTGCCTGCACTCACTCCACCTTTATCCTTGCCAGCACTCACTCCACCTTTATCATTGCCTGCACTCACTCCACCTTTATCCTTGCCTGCACTCACTCCACCGTTATCCTTGCCTGCACTCACCCCACCTTTATCATTGCCTGCACTCACTCCACCTTTATCATTGCCTGCACTCACTCCACCTTTATCATTGCCTGCACTCACTCCACCTTTATCCTTGCCTGCACTCACCCCACCTTTATCATTCCTGCAATCACTCCACCTTTATCCTTGCCTGCACTCACTCCACATTTATCATTTCCTGCACTCACTCCACCTTTATCATTGCCTGCACTCACTCCACCTTTATCATTTCCTGCACTTACTCCACCTTTATCCTTGCCTGCACTCACCCCACCTTATCCTTGCCTGCACCCACTCTACCTTTATCCTTGCCAACACTCCCTCCACCGTTATCCTTGCCTGCACTCACTCCACTTTTATCATTTCCTGCACTCACTCCACCTTTATCATTTCCTGCACTCACTCCACCTTTATCCTTGCCTGCACTCACTCCACCTTTATCATTTCCTGCACTTATTCCACACATCATTTCTGCACTCACGCCACCTTTATCCTTGCCTGCGCTCACTCCACCTTTAACATTTCCTGCACTCACTCCACCTTTATCCTTGCCTCTACTCACTCCACCGTTATCCTTGCCTGCACTCACTCCACCTTTATCCTTGCCTGCACTCACTCCCCCTTTATCATTTCCTGCACTCACTCCACCTTTATCCTTGCCTGCACTCACTCCACCTTTATCCTTGTCTGCACTCACTCCACCGTTATCATTTCCTGGACTCACTCCACCTTTATCCTTGCCTGCACTCACACCACCTTTATCATTTCCTGCACTCACTCCACCTTTATCCTTGCCTGAGGTCACTCCACCTTATCATTGCCTGCACTCACTCCACCTTTATCCTTGCCTGCATTCACTCCACCTTTATCATTGCCTGCACTCACTCCACCTTTATCCTTGCCTGCACTCACTCAACCTTTATCCTTGCCTGCACTCACTCAACCTTTATCCTTGGCTGCACTCACTCCACTTTTAGCATTTCCTGCAATCACTCCACCTTTATTCTTGCCTGCACTCACACCACCTTTATCATTTCCTGCACGAATTCCACCTTTATCCTTGCCTGCACTCACTCCACCTTTCTCATTTCCTGCACTCATTCCACCTTTATCCTTGCCTACACTCACTCAACCTTTATCCTTGCCTGCACTCACTCAACCTTTATCCTTGGCTGCACTCACTCCAACTTTGTCCTTGCCTGGACTCACTCCACCTTTATAATTTCCTGCACTCACGCCACCTTTATCCTTGCCTGCACTCACTCCACCTTTATCATTGTCTGCACTCACTCCACCTTTATCCTTGCCTGCACTCACTCCACCTTTATCCTTGCCTGCACTCACTCCACCTTTATCATTTCCTGTACTCACGCCACCTTTATCCTTGCCTGCACTCACTCCACCTTTGTCCTTGCCTGCACTCATTCCACCTTTATCATTGCCCGCACTCACTCCACCTTTATCATTTCCTGCACTCATTCCACCTTTATCCTTGCCTACACTCATTCTCCTGTCTGCACGTCCTTGCCGTCACCACCAGTTGCACCAAGTTCACCCTCATCACTGCCTGCACTTCATCCCACTCACAAAACCACCTTCACCACCACCTGTAATTACCTGCATTTCATTGCCTACATTCACTACACCCTCAGCATCTGTTACTTCAACCGACATCAATAACAATCCTCAGGTATGCCATTTCTACAAATTTCCTGAGGCAATGATCCTTTCTCTGAAGCTGCAATGCCCCAATTTCTTTCCCACCACCCACAATATGCATCAACGCCTGCACTCGCCCACATCAAACATTTATCATGTCATTTAACTATCTCAAAGTTGCACTTACTTTGCTTCCCTGATGGCACTTCTGTTTACGTCCATCTGCCCTAATGTGTCACAAACCTCTTATTTAGGACAAGGCTCCCTGCAATCTTGGTGCAGGCATAACCAAGCGGTTCTATTACAGCTTTTATTATTATATTACATTATTATATTACAGTTCTATTATTATTATATTACAGCGATCGAGTGCAATATAGCAAATAGATTAATTTTATGGAGATTGACTCAGCAATTCGTGCAGGAATAAATCTTGTCTGGTTGCAGGGTTGAGAAGCTTTACCCATGATGCAAATGATAAACTTTATAAATTTATTGTACAATTTAAATTCACTCTGCAGGGGAAGTTGGAGAGAAGTGTGACGACGGTGGGGGGGGGGGGGGGGGGGGGGAAGCGGTGTGGCATTGGAATGTCAGCATATTTGGACCAATGAGGTGTCGGCTTAATATTTAAACCAGGTCTCTTGCATCCCAACACAGACATCCAATTAGGCCAGATCCACCATTAAGAGTGTCAAAGTAGAAACCAGAACGACACTCGGTATAGAGCATACCTCCGCCAGGCTGAACAGTTTACGTTTTGTATCTCACTGATAGGCCAGATCTGGATTTGGACCTGAACCAAATTCGACTTACCTTGTTCTTGTCAACTATCCAACTCGTCCACCACGTTTTGTGATAAATCGTCCATAACTTTTTGAGATATCGTACTATGTATCGTTTTTGGCCCGATCAATCAATGGTGAATCACTTAAATATTATCTGACCCGGATCCGGATTCGAATCTTCACCAAAATTTAATAAACGCTTCCTTGTCGCACACCCAACCTGTCCACCAAGTTTCGTCCGAATCTGTCGACAATTTTTGAGATGTCGTGCTATATATCCGTATTTTCCCGGTCACTTATTGATGAAGAATCATTTAAAAATTCTCTGATCCAGATCCGGATCCGAATCTTCACCAAAAGGTAATCATTTCGTCCTCGTCGCATACCCAGCATCTTCACCAAATTTTGTCCGAATCCGTCTACAACTTTTTGAGATATCCTGTTCATAAACAAGCAGGCAGACAGTGGTGAAAACAGAACCTCCATTAACGTTCGGTGGTGGAGGTAAAATGGGACAAATTCGCGCCTCTCTCACCACTTTCCCCAACAGTGAAGAGGTTTCAGACAGATAAATTCAAAGAGATTTAAAGCCTTCCGATGCAGTAGGAACTCCATAAAGACAGACAGGATGGCACAGAGGTAGTGCACCACCAGTCTGGGGTCAACCTTACAGACCCCACGATAATCTGATTGACTGGTGTATTGCAGCCAGCACGTTGTATTCATGAGTACACCATCACCTGGGTCATCCACATAAACTGAGAGCCCATCTACGAGCATTGGCTGATGGATATTATAGATCTCACAGTGTATTTCCCAACGATATTGCCACTGGCACCCCTCGTGAGAAGCTACCGATTTTGATTGTCTTCTTCTCACCCACTGCAGGCAGATTGATGGACTCTCAGCTTGCTACCGTCTCAATTCTGGCCTCACTCCAGAGAGGTTATGTGCAGCAGGTGGGAGATATTTCAGTCTGCTGCATCCAAGTGGTAGTGGTGGTGGAGTTGGGTGATTCAGTAGTATGAATCACACTCATTAGTGTTCGTTATGCACATTGAATTTGTAATATTTCTCCCGAAATCTATCCACAATTTTCATGTAATTACTTTGATTAAATTTCCCATTCTGATATTAAGCGATCACATTTCTTTTAAGCCCAACTCTATTAACTTACTCTTTTAGCTCATTTACCTTGTATGTACTAATCCGATTCTAACAATGAACAGAACCAAACAATGAAAAACTAGAAAGCATCTGAAAATGCAAAGTCCGTCCGTGTCCGTTTGTATTCATACGTATTCTTGTTCTTCTGTATGCTCAAAATAACGAAAACAGTTAAAAAATACAAAATTAAAATTGATGATTTTATGCAGCCTTGACCTTTGAACTTTAGATTTAAAAAACAATCAGCTTCTAGATTTTGATTTGTGAACAAATTCAGCAACCTAATATGCAAATCTTTTAAATTTCAGGTCAATCGGGTGAAAATTGGTGATTTTATGCAACATTGACCTTTGACCTTTTGATCTAAAAAAATAACAATCAGCTTCTAGCGTTTGATTGGTGAACCAATTCAGTGATATAATATGCAAATTCATTAAGTTTAAGGTCAATCGGGTGAAAATTGGTGATTTTATGCAACATTGACCTTTGACCTTTTGATCTAGAAAAATAACAATCAGCTTCTAGCGTTTGATTGGTGAACCAATTCAGTGATCTAATATGCAAATTCATTAAGTTTAAGGTCAATCGGGTAAAAATTGGCGATTTTATGCAACATTGACCTTTGACCTTTTGATCTAGAAAAATAACAATCAGCTTCTAGCGTTTGATTGGTGAACCAATTCAGTGATCTAATATGCAAATTCATTCAGTTTAAAGTCAATTGGGTGAAAATTGGTAATTTTATGCAACATTGACTTTTTTTTTCCTTTTTTTTTTTTTTTGTATACAGAATCGAGGCTCGTGAAAGAGCTAACATTTATTTCACAAACAAATCAAACAGACAAACAAAATATATAAAAGGAGGGAGCGGTAGACAAGATGGGGAGAGAAGGGGAAGCACACAAACACAACATTTGAGAGCAGGGACATCGGGAGATGTGTGGGAGGGAGAGGGCTCGGGGGGAGGTGGGAGAGGTATAAAACACAAGGACACCAAGGACTTCCAGGACAGAAGTTGGTATTTCAAAAAAGTGGAGGAGAAGTACATGCAGGAGAAGCAGAAGTACATGGAGAAGAGGAAGAAGTTGTTTCTTGGGTTTGTTGATCTGGAGAAAGCATTCGATAGGGTTCCACGTGAAGTAGTGACATGGGCATTGAGGAAGTTAGGAGTGGAGGAATGGTTGATCAGAGTGGTGATGGCAATGTACAAAAGAGTGCGCACAGCTGTAAGGACGAAGGACGGAAACAGTGGTGAGTATGAGGTGAAGGTGGGAGTGCATCAGGGGTCGGTACTAAGTCCACTACTATTTGTAGCTGTGATGGAGGTGCTGGCTCGGAACGTAAAGGAGGGTTTACCGTGGGAGTTGTTGTATGCATATGATCAGAAATTTGCATATGATCAGAACTGGTGTTGATTGCAGAAAGTATGGATGGACTGAAGGAGAAGATGAACAAGTGGAAGGAATGTATGGAGACAAAAGGTCTGAAGGTGAATATCGGAAAAATGAAGGTGATGGCAAGTGGTAAAGCATGCGGTGAGGTGGAAAGAACTGGGAAGTGGCCGTGTACTGTGTGCAGGAAGGGTGTCGGAGTGAACTCCATTCAATGTGCAATGTGCGCTGAATGGGTTCATCAAAAATGTAGTGGTTTGAGAGGGTCATTAACCAGTGTGGCAGCTACATTCAAATGTAAGGTGTGCACAGAGGGAGCTGCAGATGGAGGAAATGTTGAGTTGGATCTTGGAGATGGCGTGAAGCTGGAAGGTGTGAAAACATTTTGTTACCTAGGAGACATGCTGAATGGAGAAGGTGGATCAGACTCGGCAACGGTTGCGAGAGTGAGATGTGCATGGAAGAAGTTTCGGGAACTGAGTGGCGTGCTGACGAGGAGGTGAGTGTCGTTGAAGCTGAAGGGAAAGGTGTATGCTGCATGTGTGAGAAGTGTTATGATTTATGGGAGTGAGAGATGGGTAATGAACGTGGAGCAGCAACGAAGGCTGGGAAGGGTGGAAATGCGAATGGTTTGGTGGATGTGTGGAGTATCGTTGAGAGAGAGGAAGACAAATGATGAATTGCGAAAGATGATGGGAATAGAGTCTGTGATGGATGCTGTGCAGAGAAACAGGTTGAGATGGTTTGTTCATGTGTTGAGGAAGGATGAAAGTGACTGGTTGAGAAGAGTGATGGAAATTAATGTGGAAGGAAGTAGAGGACGGGGAAGACCGAGAAAGACTTGGCTAAAGATGGTCGAAGAAGAAATGCGGGCAAGGGGGTTAACAAGGGGAGATGCAGAAAATAGGGCAAAATGGAGAAGATTGTCATGGGGACCACAAGGCCAACCCCCGCTCAAGCAGGGAAAATGGCCTTAAAATGCCTGTTGTTTGTTGTTGTGTGATTAATCGATAATAATTAAGTGATTAATCAATTAATTGATTAACCAAAAAACAAAAAAATACAGTTTTTGCCAAAGCACGTGCTCACTATTGTGCCAAATTGTCAGCTTCCTAGCGCAAAGGATATCACCCAGAAAAACAACAAAACAAACAAACAAGAAACAAGAAAACAAACAAACAAACATGAAAACGAACAACCGGAGTGAGAACTGAGTACAGTCATACCCCGTTTTACGCCATTTCGACCTACATCAAATCCGACTTTACGCCACTCTTCTCGAGTAAATTTCAGTTCAGCGAACATCATTATGTGTGACTTTACCTCACTCCTACAGGCGTGAAAAAAAAAAATTCCTTAAAAATATATTTAAAATAAATAAAATAGTACATAAATTAACAATAAAAGAAGCTAAAAAACAATTTAAAATACAATAAAAAGCACATTAAAAATATATAAAAATGTACGTGCAGTATACTGTACGTACGCGCAACTGCTGGTTCTCATTCAAAACAGAGGTGACGTACAGTATTCCTTTACTGTGTCTGTGTTAGCCATGGGTCCTAAGAAGGATAATGCTAGTGTTTCCAAGCGTCATGTGGTTACGATGGAAGATAAGTTAAATCTGATTAAAAGGTATGAAAAAGGTGAAAAAGTGTCGGTGATAGCGCATCGACCTTATCGCGAATCGGAACCGCAATGCGTCATGGGATCGGAAAGGGGCAATAGCGCCGCCGGCGGTCGCTGTCACTTTGACAGACTGCTTGTTTACATTGACACACTACGTGATCCTTACCACTTTGTACAGGTACAGGTTTACCTAGTTATGACCTGTTTAAGTGGTTATTAGCAGAAGTATCCCCTCATGCACAGAACCTTCATTATTATAAGGGGAAATTATCAATGGAAGACAAGACCTGGCAAATAAACAATACTACAAAACTCGGAGTTAAGCGATCTCAATCTGTAGAGGATCAACGACTCATGACACTCATGAAGCTTCGGCTTAATCTTCGCGAGGAGGACCTCGCATTTCGCTTTGGATTAGGACAAAGCACCGTCTCCCAAGTTTTGTTCGCAAGTGTACAGCCAATATAAGTCAAGACCTACTCTCAAGTGCCTTGTTGGTATTACACCTAGCGGAACAATTTCATACATTTCCAAAACTACAGGAGGAAACACGTCGGACAAAAAAATTGAAAAGATGACGAACATTGTTGACAAGTTCCAGCCCGGCGATATTTGTATGGCCGATCGAGGTTTCAACATTCAGGAACTGTTCTTGCATAAGCAGGTTGTTTCTCTTCTCCAATGGGAACCCCCATTTCCCTCAAATATTTATTTAAATCGCTGGATTTTAATGCCAAAAAACGCTGAATTTAATGCCAAAACGCATTTGACCTTTTGATCGAGAAAAATAACAATCAGCTTCTAGCGTTTTATTGGTGAACCAATTCAGTGATCTAATATGCAAATACATTAAGTTTAAGGTCAATCGGGTAAAAATTGGTGACTTTATGCAACATTGACCTTTGACCTTTTGATCTAGAAAAATAACAATCAGCTTCTAGCGTTTGATTGGTGAACCAAGTCAGTGATCTAATATGCAAATTCATTAAGTTTAAGGTCAATTGGGTGAAAATTGGTGATTTTATGCAACATTGACCTTTGACCTTTTGATCTAGAAAAATAACAATCAGCTTCTAGCTTTTGATTGATGAACCAATTCAGTGATCTAATATGCAAATTCATTAAGTTTAAGGTCAATCGGGTGAAAATTGGTGATTTTATGCAACATTGACCTTTGACCTTTTGATCTAGAAAAATAACAATCAGCTTCTAGCTTTTGATTGGTGAACCAATTCAGTGATCTAATATGCAAATTCATTAAGTTTAAGGTCAATCGGGTGAAAATTGGTGATTTTATGCAACATTGACCTTTGACCTTTTGACAAAATTATTAATTTGCGTTCTCTGCATTATCATAATAAAGCTTTGGGGAAAAATTGATGACAGTAGCTCGAATGTTAAAAAGGTTACGGGCTAAACAGACACACACAGTCACACGCACACACAAACACACACACAGACACACACACAGACACACACACAGACACACACACAGACACACACACACACACACACACACACGCACACACACAGACAGACACACCACAGACACACACACACACACACACACACACACACACGCACACACACACGCTCACACACATACACACACACAGACACACACGCACGCACACACAGACAGACAGACAGACACACCACAGACACACACACACACAGACACACACACATAGAGACACACACAAAGAGACACACACACGTGCACACACACACACACACACACACACACACACAGACACACACACGTACACACACACAGAGACACACACACACACGCACAGACACACACACACACACACACAGACACACACACAGACACACACACACACATACACACACACATACATACACGCACACGCATACACACAGACACAGACACACACACACACACAGACACAAATGCACACACACACACACACACACACACACACACACATGCACACAAACACACACACATACATACATACACACACACACACACACACACACACACACACACACACAAAAGTGATTGCAAAATCTCCCTGCCCAGCAGGAGACGGGCTAATAGTAAGGGAAACATATGAAAATCTGTTAACTAAATTGTTACCAAAAAATTTCTTCACCAATATGTTTGTAAAGGTGTGTAATAACATGTGTTAAAATGTTGCAGGTCAACTCCCGTGGGAAACCCAGAAAAAAAGCTGTTGAATTCGGGTACCGAAAAATTATTTTCGAGAATTTTTCTTTTTTTTAATCGGCCCTTAAGTAACTTATGAGGGGTCAAATAAGGGTTTTTCATGATTCTGAGTTGATTGTTAACATTTATATTTCACCACAGACACTCCTTTGTGGAAAAATAATTTCTAAATATATCTCATTTTCTACTTTGCAGGACATGGAGTCTAGCAATATGGATGAAGACGTTACTCCACCTGTGCTCAATTGCTTCATCTGTGCACGCTCGGATACACCAGCTGAAAGGCTCATACAGGCAACTCCAAAGGGATACTCAACTTTATTGAAACAAGCAGAAACTGTCGAAAATGTTACTGTTGTGGAACGGAACGTATGAAGGAGGCTCAAAAGGAAGGAAAACTGAGGTACCACCAGATGTGTAAAAATGATCTGTACAACAACTTTGTTGCAACCACCAAGAAGTCAGCTCAAGCATCAAAGGCAGAGAAAGAGTCATCAAAGTTGAAGAGAAGACGCACTACTTGTGAGTTCAGTTCATCAACTGGCTGCAGTTCTAGAAGATCACAGTCAGTTGACCTCCTGTATAAGGATGTATGCATTCTTTGCAACCAACCAGCCCAGCTCTACAAAAATAATCCAGCACAAGCTAGAAAGAAATACAGAGTGCCAGATAATTTGACTGCAGATACACTGAAGGCAAGCTTGCTGAAGACAGCACGGAGTCGCGGGGATGACTGGGGCACTGAAGTCACTGGACGCCTGGAAGGGATCAACGACTTGGTAGCAGAAGAAACACTGTACCATTTGCGATGCAAACTTATGTTTGCGAGAGGTGACAGTTTGTCCAAGACTGATGAGGAAGGAAAAAGGAAGAGAGGACAGAGGAGTATTGATGAGGAGCGAGAGGCAGTTTTTATTGAATTCTGCGAATGGTTAGACTCAGAATTAGAGCATGGGGTAATGAACATGGACCAAGTCCATGAAAAGCTGCAGGAGTTTGATCAGTCACCAGAGAAGAGCCTTTCTTATTCAAAGCATTGGCTAAAGATAAAACTTCTAGAGAAATACGAAGACACCTTGTATTTCACAACACAGGAAAGAAGGGCAGATGTACTCTGTCTCAAAGATGGCACCGACAATATTCTGCGAGCGCATCATGCTAATCTTGACCATGGAGATGAGAAGACTCAGATCATAAAGACGGCACTCAAGTTCATATCCAATGATATTGCCTTGATTGATTTAGGTCCAAAGTCATACCCCACCACACACAGTATGACTGACATCGATAGTCAGCTGACACTTGTTCCTGCAAGCCTTCAGATGTTCTTGAGACCGATTGTCAAGACAGACGAAAGAGTTGCCGTTTGGGGGCAGAATTTTATTAAGGCCTGTCGACCTCGGTCTGGAGTATTGCCACACCAAATGGGGCTTGCCATACAACTTGATCATAGATTTGGGTCAAAATGGATGCTCAACAAGTTCCACCGGCTGGGATACACTGAGTCTTACACGGAGACACAAAACTACAAATACTGCTTCCTTAATAGTAGGAGTGGAGATGATGTTCCAGATACTTCTGGCACTCTTGACACCATTGTGGAGGAAACCGATGAACAGATCAATGATGAGGTTGCGGTTGATGCTGCGCTTGAGGATCAATCAGTGATGACAGCCAAAGTGCCAGCCAGTGAAAGTGAATTGTCAAGTAATGATCAGGTGGTCTTTATGGAGGTTGGGGAAACAAACAATGCAGTCACTCAGTTTGTTGGAGACAATATAGATTTAAACATTGTCTCTATTCACGGAAACACTCCCTTTCACTCAATGGGTTGGATCGAAGTCACCTCTCCGGCACCACCTTTGCCAGATCCACAGACAACAGCAGCTTTCCCCCGGGTGAAGTTGAAGGCACTCGACAAAGCTAAGATCCTGAGAGGAACTGAAGTAAAGATTATTCCATTTACGAACAGGAAACAGATAGGAACGAACGCGATCATGTTTCTCCCCCTCGCTGAGCTTTCCTCCTTAACCCTGGCTCATGATCAGCCACTCCTCACTCCAGGTGACACACTCTGGGCAGCGGGGTGGGTGATCAAAGCCAACGATCCTGAGTTCCCACACTCCAACTGGAATGGCTGGATGAAGAGAATCCATGCTAATGATGCAAAGCAGAGCACACAGATCGAGTTCCTCCCAGTTATTGTACAACCAGTCCCAGAAATTCGGTACAACATGTTCTCAAGGAAGGCAGCGGCAGGAGTGATCAAACCAGAGACTCTACCTCCAACAGAGGGTGCAGCTGCACAACATTCACTCCGTGCCTACCTGCAGACCCGGGACTGGATCCTTCTACAGAGCATGTCTCTGAACCCCAGTGACTATGGATGGACAATAGGTGTGCATGGGTATGAGCCAGTTCCAACACTGGACCCCACGGCTCCTGAGGAGCTATTGCAGTTCACGAGCTGTAATTGTCATGGAGATTGCAGCAACCGGCGATGCAGCTGCAAGAAGAATGGGGTCACATGTATCTCGGCCTGTGGAGTCTGTAATGGCATTACATGCAGAAACTGCAGTCATGATGTTGTTGAGTCTGAAGAAGACATAGACAATGACTGTTGAAACTTCTGACATTGTGAATGAGAAATAACTCTCGAGTATTATATATGTATGTGAAATAAAAGCTACTTTGTGTGTAAATGTAAAAGTGAAAATATAAATGTTAACAATCAACTCAGAATCATGAAAAACCCTTATTTGACCCCTCATAAGTTACTTAAGGGCTGATTAAAAAAAATAAAAATTCTCGAAAATAATTTTTCGGTACCCGAATTCAACAGCTTTTTTTCTGGGTTTCCCACGGGAGTTGAACTTCAACATTTTAACACATGTTATTACACACCTTTACAAACATATTGGTGAAGAAATGTTTTGGTAACAATTTAGTTAACAGATTTGTGAAATATCTCATAAAATGCCCTTACTATAATGAATGATGTGCATGTAATCCGATCTAACTATCGCCAATCAACATAACCCTTGTACTTAATCTGCAGGGAGCTCACCCTATCCCAAACCCCAACCCCTAACCTTAACCCCTAACCCTAACCCCTAACCTTTAACCCTAATCTATGTACTCATGCAATCTAACAATGATTCTTGGAATGAACATCCATATTCATTTTGAATCAACTTACACATTGTGCACTCAGCAATGCCAATACAACTTTCCTGTACATCCTCGCCATCATCCCCCTGCTAGTGCTACGACAATGTTAATGGAATATTTTACAAATCCACAAAACCATGGCACCAATTATGGTGGACATTTACCTCCATATTTTTCTCCTATTCTACAGTAAAGATGCAGGAGTCATTTATCTCTCACTTTTACCATCTGTACTGTCTCAGGCCTTTTGCCTCATGTTAAATGCCAGCTGCCTTGGGGTTTCCACCTGCACTTCAACAACTGTTCCTAAAATGGAATATTGAATATAATGGAATATTTCAGCACGATGATTCTACTGAAATTATCATTATTGTAGTGGTGAAAGCAGTCCTGGCTGTGCGCCTATTGTCGCCTCTCCCGGGACGTCTGGGTTTCTCCTTTATCCTTGGATTTGCAGCCAAGGTGTAGTGGCAAAGCTGGCATTCATCTGCGGGGAGCTAGTCCAGTCCAGTAGATTGTGCTGAGATTGGCAGGTAGTTCTGTCTGGTTTTTTTTTTCATCCCCTCGTGTCTACAAGAATCGGCATTAAAGTGTCTTTCTTATTGATCTTTCACTTCTTGGTTAAAATCACAATCTCACAAATGTTGGATCGATGAATTGACACAAAACATGAACAGCTTAAACTAGTGCTGTTCAGGCTGTGCCTTGCGAGCTGGCCCTGTAATATACAGATGCCTTTTCTTCACCATTCTAACAGTAAAGAAAGCCCTCTGCATCCACTTATGAATGGCCTACATCTTATGTTAAGAATACTAGAATAGAAGACCCATCACTTCGCTGATGGAAATACCAATCTTTGCTGCGATGGCTAATCTAGGGGAGAAGAAAAAAAAGGGTACCTGGGAGATCCTGCTCTCCGTGCAGCGATAACCAACGTCAAGTGTTGGCATTTGAAGTGTTGACACACCTGTCCATGTACCCATTAAAAAAAAAAATGTTTTTGAGGAGGATCACAAACACTGCCAGGCGTATCCCGAATCCACTGTAGTTGGATTTATTGAAATCCGTTCATTTGTTCTCAAGTTATAACATGACAAACAGACAGACATGGCTCCTATTATAATATCGATTTCTACAATCTAGGAAAACACTTCCTTAATGGTTGCATTACTGATTTGTTTTTCCTTAATGGTTGCATTGCTGATATGGTTGTCCTTAATTAAATGTATGATGACAATCCTAAGGAAGGACGCTAATTGTCCTTAACCCGAAGGACAATCAAATCAGTAATACAACCATCAAGTACAATCAAATCAGTGATACAACCATAAAGTACAATCAAATCAGTAATAAAACCATTAAGTATAATCAAATCAGTAATGCAACCATTAAGTACAATCAAATCAGTAATGCAACCATTATGTACAACCAAATCAGTAATGCAACCATAAAGTACAATCAAATCAGTAATGCAACCATTAAGTACAATCAAATCAGTAATACAACCAATAAGTACAATCAAATCAGTAATACAACCAATAAGTACAATCAAATCAGTAATGCAACCATTAAGTACAATCAAATCAGTAATACAACCAATAAGTACAATCAAATCAGTAATACAACCAATAAGTACAATCAAATCAGTAATGCAACCATTAAGTACAATCAAATCAGTAATGCAACCATTATGTACAACCAAATCAGTAATGCAACCATAAAGTACAATCAAATCAGTAATGCAACCATTAAGTACAATCAAATCAGTAATACAACCATTAAGTACAATCAAATCAGTAATGCAACCATTAAGTACAATCAAATCAGTAATGCAACCATTATGTACAACCAAATCAGTAATGCAACCATAAAGTACAATCAAATCAGTAATGCAACCATTAAGTACAATCAAATCAGTAATACAACCATTAAGTACAATCAAATCAGTAATGCAACCATTAAGTACAATCAAATCAGTAATGCAACCATTATGTACAACCAAATCAGTAATGCAACCATAAAGTACAATCAAATCAGTAATGCAACCATTAAGTACAATCAAATCAGTAATGCAACCATTAAGTACAATCAAATCAGTAATGCAACCATTAAGTACAATCAAATCAGTAATGCAACCATTATGTACAACCAAATCAGTAATGCAACCATAAAGTACAATCAAATCAGTAATGCAACCATTAAGTACAATCAAATCAGTAATACAACCAATAAGTACAATCAAATCAGTAATACAACCATTAAGTACAATCAAATAAGTAATACAACCATTAAGTACAATCAAATCAGTAATGCAACCATTAAGTACAATCAAATCAGTAATACAACCATTAAGTACAATCAAATCAGTAATACAACCATTAAGTACAATCAAATAAGTAATACAACCATTAAGTACAATCAAATCAGTAATACAACCAATAAGTACAATCAAATCAGTAATACAACCATTAAGTACAATCAAATCAGTAATACAACCATTAAGTACAATCAAATAAGTAATACAACCATTAAGTACAATCAAATCAGTAATACAACCAATAAGTACAATCAAATCAGTAATACAACCATTAAGTACAATCAAATAAGTAATACAACCATTAAGTACAATCAAATCAGTAATGCAACCATTAAGTACAATCAAATCAGTAATGCAACCATTATGTACAACCAAATCAGTAATACAACCATTAAGTACAATCAAATCAGTAATGCAACCATTAAGTACAATCAAATCAGTAATACAACCAATAAGTACAATCAAATCAGTAATACAACCATTAAGTACAATCAAATAAGTAATACAACCATTAAGTACAATCAAATCAGTAATGCAACCATTAAGTACAATCAAATCAGTAATACAACCAATAAGTACAATCAAATCAGTAATACAACCATTAAGTACAATCAAATAAGTAATACAACCATTAAGTACAATCAAATCAGTAATGCAACCATTAAGTACAATCAAATCAGTAATGCAACCATTAGATACAATCAAGTCAGTAATACAACCATTAGGTACAACCAAATCAGTAATACAACCATTAAGGAAAACTAAATCAGCAATGCAACTATTAAGGACATTGCTGATTTAGTTGTAATTAATGGTTGTATTACTGATTTGGTTGTCTTTAATGGGCATCCTAGTCCTTACCTTTTTGCTGATGCCAATCGTTTTTCATAAATATGAATTTTCCCTCGTGGAATGCCGATCGAAGGGATGCACCAGGCTTGACTAATAAAACTTTAATTGGAGTTTATATGGGGTAGCTTCATAAATTAATTATACTAGTATACCCGCTCACTACGGGAGCGGCAGGGTGGACTCATGTTATTATCATTATTATTGTCAATTATTATTACTATTACTTATGTTCGATTATATCATTGAAAGAATCAGAACATACATGACATTATAACATGTCAGATAAGTTCATTGAAAGGATCAGACCGTACATGACATTATAACATGTTAGATCAGGTCATTGAAAGAATCAGAACATGCATGACATTATAACATGTCAAATCAGTTCATTGAAAGGGTCAGACTGTACATGACATTATAACATGTTAGATCAGGTCATTGAAAGGATCAGACCATGCATGGCATTATAACATGTTAGATCAGGTCATTGAAAGGATCATACCGTGCATGACATTATAACATGTTCGATCAGGTCATTGAAAGGATCAGACCATGCATGGCATTATAACATGTTAGATCAGGTCATTGAAAGGATCAGACCAATCATGATATTATAACATGTTAGATCAGGTCGTTGAAAGGATCAGAACATACATTATATTATAACATGTTAGATCAGGTTATTGAAAGGATCAAAACATGCATGGCATTATAACATGTTAGATCAGGTCACTCAAAGGATCATACCGTGCATGATATTAAAACTTGTCAGATAAGGTCATTGAAAGAATCAGACCATGCATGATACTATAACACATCAGATCAGGTTAATGAAAGGATGAAACCATACATGACAATATAACATGTTATATCAGGTCATTGAAAGGATCAGATCATGCATGACATTATCACATCAGATCAGGTTATTGAAAAGATCACAACATGCATGATATTAAAACTTGTTAGATAAGGTCATTGAAAGAATCAGACCATGCATGATACTATAACATATCAGATCAGGTTATTGAAAGGATCAGACCATACACGATAATATAACATGTTAGATCAGGTCATTGAAAGGATCAGACCCTGCATGACATTATAACATGTTAGATCAGGTTATTGAAAATATATAATTAATATTATGCCATTTACATAAGTGTTGTTATTACCGTCGCCAGAGGAGAGGGTATTGCATTTGAGTCCGTTTGTTTGTCTGTTTGTCTGTTTGTTTGTCTGCACAGAATAAATATGATTTTCTCTGCAACCGTTGGTCTGATTGACAGCAAATTTGCACCACAGGTGCACCTCCACGTGTAGAATTTTTAAATGATAATTATGACGTCATAGGTCACGTGGTTCGGCCACCATCTTGGAAAATTCGAAACAAATTGCACCTCTGTATCTCCGAAAGTGCTGAATAGAAAAGATTGAGACATGGCTCATTGTAAAGAACTCTCCATGGGGAATAAAATATGTTCATGATGATATCATAGGTGCCTCCATTATGACGTCAAAATTCGACAAGTACAAAACTTCATCCGATCAAGATTAAATTTCTTGAGCATAATCCAGGAATAAATTAGTTTAGAAAAAAAAAAAAATGACGTCATCGTTCACGTGGTTTGGCCGCCATATTTGTTTTAACACAAAAGCCTTAAAAACCACTGAAAATACATCCTGGTGAGGGTTTGCAATCTCTGATTGCTCTTTTTCTTGTTACCTTTGTAATGAGAAGCGTCTTTGGAAAAACGCCACGAAAACTCCTTGGAAGAACTCCACATTAGCTGCAGGAAGGATCGTGTTATTAATCCTTGTGGGGTATATGGACTACAGTAGATCTATGATCAGTTGCATTCGGCAATGTGTTAAGCATTAAGTGATGTCCGGATTCCTCCAAATTTCTTTGTTTAGTGTTATAAATAGCATTAGCAACTGTTTAAAAAGGTAATCATACGTGTTTGTGGTTTATAATATATATACTTCTGGTAGAGGCTGTTCACATGGTGTTTGTTCAAGGAGGAAAACCCTCTTGGGGAGGTGGGACTTTATTAGTATTAATATTGTTTTTTAATAACATTAGTATTTTGCAATTATCATCAATTTTGTTATTAGAAGCGGCCTTGGAAAAACGCCACGATAAAGCTAGCTTAACACGGATATGCACCTCAAACACATCCCCATTGGCGTCAATGGTGGGGGAAAACCCGCTTGGGGGAGAAAACCCCTTAGGGATGGGGGCAAATGAATGCGCTATAACCTTCATTGTGTAACCCTTAATTCTCCTGTCAAGTTTGGTTAAGATTGGAAGAGAAATGTTAAATGTCTCTCCATGAAGGAGAGAGAAGAGAATTGTCTCTCCATGAAGGAGAGAAATGTTAAAGAAAGACAGTGTGACGTCAAGGGACATGCGCATGTGGCACTTATATTCTGTAGCTTGTGTAGCCGATATAAGTTGCACACCAACCCGAGGTCTTCTTCCAATCGTTTAAGGAATGTTTTGGTTTGAAGGGAACACAACATAAGAAAAAGGGCAGCAACAAGCGCTCACACCTGGGGTCATTCGAGTTCAAACTCCGAATAACAACCGAACCCAAAGACGACAGTCTTAAGGGTTGAAGAGGCGAATCCACACAACACCGGTGACCACACTCCACGTTAATGGCTGGGCCTGAGAACGCGCTAAAACCCTCCTCTCTCTGGCCGTCATGGCGGAAGCGTGCTTTCGATTATGGGTGGCCAACAACGAAACTTAATCTTCCATTTTATCACCCTCGTGGTAAAACTCACCATAAACCACACAACAATCTATCGCTAGACATTAAACTACAGTGGCAAGGAAAATTTAATAAAATAAATATACTAGCCAATGAGACAACTCCGTATGGCCACACCTTTCACCTACATTTTCCCCCACTTAAACTGGCAATGGTCCCATGTCAGCGAACAATCAAAATGAAGAAAACCAAGAAGTAACAAAATCAAAGAATCCAGCCTGAGGCTTATCATTGGGTACTTCAGCTCTTACACTGCAAAGGAACTTCTGTGGTGGAATTCCTCTTGTCGAGCGAGAAAACTTCCTCAGGGACTCAGTCAGTCAGTCAACTGGTAATATAGCAGGCGGCCCTGGACTGTCTTCCTTACCCATGACTTGCTCCTCCACTGCTGGTACATCGTTACTGATGGTTAAGTCCACCTGAGGAGGGCTTTCATCATCCCTAATGGTTAAATCCACTTGAGGAGGGCTTTCAATCTCGCCTTGTGCAGGGCAAGAAGGCACATAAACCCTAACAGAGTCTTCCTGCTGACCGAGCGTGTCATCTGTGTTGTCACCATTCCTAGTCATACTCCCTTTGGAGACATTCATAGGAAATGTACAAGGCTTTAACCGATTTCTGTGGACAACCTTGACTTGTCGATTACCCCTTTTGCGACGTATCCAAAATACAGGAATCTCAGGATTTGTCTGGTCAATCACCACGTATGGTTGCCGTCCCCATCTATCCTGGATCTTGTTGTGGCGCCTGTGTTTGTGATTCCTCAGTAGAACTCGGGTCTCTGTCTTAACCAGTGCACCTGGTGCTACCCGGTCATGAATCCCTTTTCTGGCGAGCCCAGCCTCTCAGGAGTGTTTCTTGGCTAAAGCACATCTTTTACAACTCTGGACCCATTGTTGAACATCAGTGGTCATTGACTGCCAATAATAACATCGTCTCATGGATTCCAGTGTCCTACGATCTACAAAATGCCCTGCATGGTCGTGTTTTGCTTGGAATGCTTCTCTACGCAACACATCAGGTCGTACCATCTGTTGATCCTCAGAGCCATCCTTTGGATCCTGGATGCTTCTGTAAAGTATTCCATCTAGTTTCAACCTATGCCACTGTCCTATCATTTTCCGTACCTCTCTGGACTGGCTTTGCCTTTCCCCTCCACTCGGCTTCCGATGACTATTTAGATAGTGCAAAATCTGACCAATCATTTAATCTGCATGCTGCAGACTTAGTGTGTTCCTGGGTGTAACCTAAGGTTCCAACCAGGCCACACACAGCGGGTATCTCTTCCAGGCTGTATCCGGGGCTGATGTCCGTATTCCCTTGAGCATAAGGCCAACGTGCTTCCTAAACTTCAGCTGTAGTCAGAGACCGGTTAACAAAACCTACTTGGCCACTGGGCCTCGCACTAATTCGATTTAATTTCCCAACTAAAGGTTTGGCACCAGGCATGATCAGGTCCTTAAGGGAAATGTTACAGTTTCTCAAAATATTCACACCCAGTATACTGGGTACCTGATCTACATATGGATTTATCTTTGACAACGAACACAGCTTGATCCTTAAGAACCGTATCAAAAAGGACAACTTCGGTTTCTCAATCTCGACCATTTGGTTCACCCAGAAGCAATATTTTGTAAACCCACAATTCCAAAGGCTTTAGTATTCACATAAAAACAAATTCTAGAAAAAAATATATATAATCGCACCTGTGTCCGAAGGAAGCGATTCAATTTGGCATTTTTAATATGAAATAGGTGAAGCCTAGAAATGAACGAAACCCTTTACAAATACCCTTTATAACCCTTAATAATTACACTTTAGAACCCTTTAGAATTACCCTTAAACCCCTTAGAATTACCCTTTGTAATCCCGTTGCATTACCCTTTGTAACTCTGTAGCATTACCCTTTGTAACTCTGTAGCATTACCCTTTGTAACTCTGTAGAATTACCCTTTGCAACCCTTTAGAATTACCCTTTAGAACTAGATGATATTCATAGAATACTTACCCCATGCAGTGCAAGCCAACTCTCCTGCTTTTTTAAGGTTGTTTTTTTTCTTTGATCCAATATGGCTGCCAGAACACGTAACCGATGACACCATAAATTTACATTCTCCAATATAATTGTTGCTAGATCACACTCAAGATATTTCAAACTGATCGGACTAAGTGTTATACTTGTATAATTATGACATCATAATGAAGGCACCAATGATGTCATTGTTAACAACACTTATTGTCCATGCAGAGTTCTTTACAATGAGTTGGTTTCAATTTTTTACATGGAGCGGTTTTGGAGATATAGAGGTCCAAAATTTTTCGGTTTTACAAAATGGCGCCCATACCACGTGACCTATGACGTCATAATTATCACTAAAAATTCTATATGAATAGAGTCATACCATGGTGAACATTTTGTCAATCGGAACCACGAATGCTGAGAAAATGACTTTCAAAAATGCATAGACGTATGCTTGTACGTACACACGCACGCGACTGATCGCTTAACCCCACTTATCCCATTGCGAACACAGGGTAATTACCCTTTAGAAACCTCTACAATTACACTTATAACCCTTTAGAATTAAACATGGTGGGTTAGAAAGGTTCTTAATTTTTGAGATTTGAACGGATGAAAGGAAGGACATAGCCAAGTATTGAAGCGGTTTCACCTCTTTAAAATGGAGGAAGAACAATAAATTATTGATCAATGTCCTTACTATAATATGCATTTGTGCAATCAAAGTTCAAAACAACAACAAATATATGTAAACCTTTCTGCATGGGACTTACATCACCATAAAAATTGATATGAGTCATTCCGATGTCTCTTGTGATATTGCTTAGTAAAGTGACGTTTACCTTCCACTCGATACAGATGATGCATCATACATTAATCATTGTCACTTCCACCTTTAGTAAGAGTACCCTTTTATGCCATTTAATAAAAGATTGGTTTTTCTTTGGGTTATAGACCACACCTTCGTTGGCGGAGGTAACTAGAATGGCACTCAGTAAAGAGCAAACCTCCGACAGGGTGAACAGTTCACGTTTTGTATCCACTGATAGGTCAGATCTGGATTCGGACCAGAAGCAAATCGAATCGACTTGTTTTTATCACTTACCCAACTCATCCACTAAGTTTTGTCGTAAGTCATCCACAACCTTTTGAAATAACATTCTATATGTCGTTTTTTTGCCTTATCTCTCAATGGTGACAAATCACTGAGAAATTGAAAATTTTTTCGTATCCGGATTCGGATATTCACAAAAATCTAATCATTTCGTCCTTTCACATACCCAACATCTCCACCAAATTTCGTCCGATTCCATCCACAACATTTTGAGATATCCTGTTCACAAACAAACAAACAAACAAACAGAGAAAGACCGACATATAAAGAAAATTTTCAATTTTCGTCATAAAAAGAAAGACGTCATTGAAAGCACAATACTTACAAAATCCAACCCCATCCCTTCCCCCAAAAACAGTTTTTTGTTTTTTTGGGGTTTTGTATACAAGATCGAGGCTCGTGTAAGAGCTAACATTGATCACAAAAAGACAAACTGACACATAAAAGATAAATCATATGATAAAGGGAGCGGGAGACAAGATGGGGAGAGAGACAGGAAAGCACACACGCACAACATTTGAGAGCAGGGACATCGGGAGATCTGTGGGAGGGAGAGGGCTTGGGATAAGGAGGCATGGGAAGAGGGGGGGGGGGGGGTGAGAGGTAAAAAAGTTGGTAAAAAAACAAAAGTTGGTATTTGAAAAAAGTGGATCTGGGGTGAATTAACGGGGGAAGAAAAGATCAAGGTTTTAACCATCAGAGGGTTGCTGGCAGACCTTGTGCGACCTGTAGGACCTTTGAGGACCTTTAGGACCTTTGACCTCAAAATAAATAGGCTTCTCAGTTGGGACGACCTCTACAACTTAGTAAGGTTTCTTGACGATCAGGTTAGAATTGTGACCTGTAGGCGAGTGACAAACAAACAGACAGAATAACACACAAGACCAACCAACATACTTGAAAACTCTTAGATTTTCGCAAATAACCAACAGACAGGGGTGAAAACATCACCTCCGTTCACCTTTGTAGAGGTAAATTTGTAGAGGTTCGGTAGTAGAGGTAAATAGATCCCCCTAATTGCCCACATTGAACACCATGAGGATTCGCATTTACAAATCGAATGTTTGCATGTTTTGTTCATTCAAATTGGGTACACCTCAGTAAAGGATATATAGTACTGCTCAGATGTTCTTCCCCTTTTCTCCTTTATTCGTCTTCCTCCCCTGCTGTTTATTTTGGATCCCCTGCTACTCCTCCACGTTTGCCCACTCCAACTCTCTTCCTTTCTTTGCCCCCCCCCCCCACCCTCCCTACCTTTCTCGTTTGCTTACCCTGCCCACTCTTTCTCTTTTATTTTTCCCCCTTCGCTTTTTCATCCCCTCCGATTATACAAATGCAAATAACTTTTCAACTTTTGAGTGTTTGTCTTCAATAAAATTAATGGAGCATTAAATGTTCTCTATCTTCAAAGAGTTATTTTCTCCTTTTCTCTCCCAAAATCCTTCCTCTTCCTTCCTGTACCCCCTAAAACTCTCATCCTCCATCTTCTTTTCCTCTGTACATCCCACTCCCTCTCTCCTCTCTTTTAAGTTTTAAAGTTAAAATATTTTGGTCTTCTTTTATGAATGAAGTTCACCTCCCTTGCAACTAAACATATTTTCAGGTTTCCGAATGATATCTTTCCACCCAAACGTCTATGATTTACTAGGCCAATTTCCAACTGGATTTTCCAGAGAATGTTTGATATATCAATTTAATTTTTTTTGGGGGGGGGGGATTGCAAAAAACAAATTTGTCGTCCATGTTCAAAAACATTAAGTTGGAGCGCATTTCTGACCGTTCGTTACATGCTTGTGTACTTTAACATTGTCCATTAAACCCGATCACTGAAGGTCTATGGACACACCAATTCTCTCTACTGCTCATTGCACTGTGAAGCTCCTTGTTCCTCGTTGTATTAGATTAGCATTCAATTCCGAGTAGAAAATACAGGAAAGGAAGATTAGTGCAAGTCCTGCGATTTATAAACAAGAAGTAAATAAAAAAATAAAAATAACCACCTTTAGAGGCCACTTTTCCCCGCAAAGCGGGGGTTGGCCTTTTTCGGGAACCGTGGTTGTTGTTGTTTTTCGGTCCCCTTTTTGAAGCAATGTTTTACGGCCGGATGCCCTTCCTGCCGCCAACCCTTTTTCCCGCCTTTAACGACAAACAGGGAATTACCAGTGAACTGGTACTCAATTAGCCGACCTCGGAAGGATGCACAGGCTGAGTCAACCCCCCTGGTGTTAATTCAGCGATCGACCGGGATTCGAACCCAGGATCCTAGGATCCTAAGCCGGCACCCTAGCCGCTAGCCCAACACCAGGGATTATAAACAAGAAGTAAATGAAGAAAACAAAGAGAAAGAAACCTACTAACTATCCTAAACCTTAACCCTTAAGCCTTGTGGCCATGAATAAGATCTTCAAGTTCACATTCTCTTCCATCTGTACGCAAAGCAACTCAACGTGCTTTATGAAGCTACTTACGATTCATAATCATGAACTATTTTACAAATTCGACTGTAAATTGTATTTGCTGTTGCTCCTTTTGATTGTATTATCCCGTTGCTCGGATTTTAAGTGATTATTGAAAAAATTCTCATCTGTTTTTCCATTAATTTTGCTGTTTTGAGCCTTTCTTTTTCAAGAACTCTTATAAATACATATGCTGTTTATAGCCTCCCATCCCTCACTCCCCAAAACCCAAAACCCAAATCGAGACCACGTCTCAAACAAAACATTTTGATTCCCTTTCCAAAAGAAAAACTGCCAAAAAGTGCAGTGAATAATCTTCCTGCTTCAATTGCTCGTCTTTGGATGTGCAAGATAAGGTTGCCCCTGGACAATGGCAAAATGCTACATTTTAAAATAATTTGGGCAAGTTCCAACTAATTAGCGTAGGCCAAAGGTGTACAAAGAGGGGCACAGGATGACGACTCAAGTTGATGCGGTGAATGTTCGCATGGCAAACCCGTCTGGCAGAGTCGGGGCGCGTCACTGCCCTCCATCATAGCTCCAAGACGCACATTTTCATTTGTTCTTCCTTTCCATGAGAGCGTCTGCTTATGGAGTATTTCTCTCCCCCCTCTCAGCCAGCTGGGGCTTGACATGGCTATTGTTCTCTTGCCTCCGCCTGCCCTCCTTTCACCTTTCCACCCTTGGCCAGTCAAAGGAAAAACCGTCCAAACCCGGAGGGGGGTCGAGACAGGCCTGCACACAAAGGACAGATTAGGCAATGACAGCAATAGCGAGGCGGATTTGGGAAATTCAAACTCTGAAATGGGCTTCTCAAACAGCGGTGTGCTCACAAAATCTCTGTCCATGGCTTGCCTCGTGCAATTATTCTACATGAATACCCATGTGTGTTGCTTAAGGCCAAAGTTTATTCAATATAAATTCTTAACAGAGATTTTAAACTTAACGAGAGGGCTTATTCATGATACAACTTTTCAAATACTTAGGGATTTGAAATCATTGTTTACAAAATGAAAAATTTGGGATAATTATGCACAATGTAAAACTTTACGAAATAACATTCAAATTACACAAATTAGTGCTTTAATTATTACATACATACATATATATATATATACACATAACATATATAGATGTGACTTCGAATCCTCAACTTCCCCACCTGATCTGAAGTCCCCAACCCCCTCTCAACCAACCCAAAGTCCCCCAACCCCCTCCCAACCAACCCCAGGTTATCAACCTCCCCGCCCCCTTCATCCCCCAAACCTTCCACGCAAAACCAAGTCCTCAACTTTCAAACCCTTCCCACTGCAAGTCTTCGAACCCATTTCCCATGCAAATTTATTTGTTTTACAAAGATAAACTTCACCCGATACTTATTAAACTAAATAAATAGACAGAGTGAAAATACAAGCCCCCTGAAGCTAGGGCCAAAGTAACTGCATGTGAGCATACTGACATGTTGTATCGAGCACGGGTTGATTGACTTGACAGTGCAATGAGCAGAGCAGAGCTAACAACTCTCCTTTTTAATGAGGCGATGTATGGTAGACTTCACAGTACAGTGACTTGAACCAATAAATTCCACATTCCCGTACCACCTTCAGTCATACGTCAGGTGGTTCGTGATGGACTTTGGCAAAACAATTCCTGCAGGTCAATGTTTCTATATGCGGTCAATGGTGAAACTACAAATGCAGAATCCGTGAATGTCACGGGTGGAAACACTCACATTATTTCCTTCAAACTCGATCTCTCTATATTTTCATCCCAGACTGCATCATTCCAATCACAAATGAATACAGTAGCATTAATATAACAAAATACAATGTTTAAAATACTCATGAGGTAAACAAATATTTAAATCCGTTCTGATGTGCAACCAATACAAACAACTCTGCCGGCAAGAATAGGCAAATATGAAACACCTCGTATTGATCCGAAAATAAAAATCACAATTGCATTGAGAAATTTCTGAAACCTCCCAACCCACGTTAGGATGGATAAAAGCGTCATCGTCATAGATGACTACATACATATATGTGTGTGTGTGTATATATATATGTGTGTGTGTGTGTGTGTGTGTGTGTGTGTGTGTATGTATGTATATATATATATATATATATATATATATATATATATATATATATATATATATATATGTATATATATATATATGTATTTATATATACAGTATATGTATATATATATATATATATATATATATATATATATATATATATATATATATATATATATATATATATATATACGGTTTTGAGATTTGTATATATGACATCATTAAAGGTTAAAGGTTTGCCCCCCATAGTTAGTCCACAAGCAACACGTAGGCCCACTTAGAGTATTAGTTATGTCATAGTATGTGTAAGAGTAGGCCATTTCCCTAGTAACATCTGCGTTGTGTAAAGAAATGAGCTTAGGTCCCTTTCATTTTTGCACCACCCCCCCAATTCCATCATGGGCATAATCGATCCCATGCCCCATTTGGCATCCCTCAAGTTTGTTACGCTTTGGCTACCCACAATTTGTTATGCTTTGGCTGCCAGCAGCATTAGCTGCCCTTTGTTTGCTCGAAACTAGCCCAGTAACACGAGGTAGGCCTAAAAAGAGGGAGGAGCGCGGGGTCGGGGTGTGGCGGCATGAAGGAGCACGTCAGAGGCGGTGACGGTAAGGGCCTCCAGCCAACCAGGGCTCTGAAGGCATGGCGTGATAGGGCGTGGTGAAGAACGCCTGGTAAGTTCCAGAGAGTTCGCTGGGCAGGGCGATATAAGCCTTCGCAAAAGCCCTTAAACAGGACGTGCGAGAGGAGGACTGGTTGGAAAATAACTTGTTAGAGGACTGGCTGTAAAAGGACTCGTTGGGTGAAAGAATTGCACTTTGTAAGAGGACTTGCTCGGAGCACTCGTAAGAGGAGGACTGAAGCCAGGCACTGGTATTGAGAGAACTCAAAGGACCGGCGTGCACATGACAGTGTCGAGCGGACTCGGTCAAGGTATTGGAAAGCGCATTGTTAGTGCCGATTCGCTTATTACGTACGCGGCCGTAGCCGCCAGTGTAATCGCTAGAGCCAGCCCTACCGTTCGCCCCGTAATTATCCCGTGCACGCCAACGACACGCGGAGAGCTCCTGCCATCTCGAGTCATCTACTTCGCGGTGCGAGCTGGGGACCGGAGGAAGAGCTGCCCGGACGCCATCCCTGGACGTGGTGACTGTCGTGGAAATTAATCAGGTCCACAACTTTGTCCCATAGGTAGGTTTAATCATAATTAGATCTTTGGCATCATCCTATAAAATACAATCATGCAATAGATATCAGGATCTTGGCATCATATAAGAAGGATCGATAATATTAGTCAATGCAAGCAAGCCTGAATATATGTGCGGGTACGTACCATTCAAGACTACATGTCATAGTAAAATGTCACAGGTGTGGCTCAGCGTCGCGGATGTCCGAGGTTTTATAGACGCCCCTCAGTGGTTTCAGTGAGCATCACTCCCGGGTTCAACTTTGGTACATTTTCACTACATTCTCCCCGCCGTTCGAACGATACTGCCGCTAGGCAGGAATCAAGCGTGCGTCAGCATTAATTGAATGGGGAATGTAATTCCATGTCAGTCGGTCCACCCTTAGCGGTCAGGGTGGCGAAATACCCTGCCAGCACGTGTCCGGAAACTACCGGGTACGGCATCCCCAAGCCCGGAGTCCCCTGCTTCGGAGTAGCCGCTGGAGGCAGGTGTCGGAGGGGACACCTCAGAGCCTTCAGGCAGGGGTGTATTTGACGACGGAAGGGACGGCAGAAGTTCCATAGAGGAAGCTTCGGTAGAGTCCATAGACTCGTAGATCGGTTCATCGATATCCCTATAAGGGTCGATGACCCCACATGGGGCGAGATGGCGTACGGAGACAGTGGACTCGCGTCCATCTGCCGTCATCACACCAGCATGCTCGGGATTAGCCTGCAGTACCTGCACCTTATCCACTAAGGGGTCGTACTTGCTTGTGTGAACCGCACGTTTGAGATAGGCCGGCCCCGGCTCAGCGAGCCAGCTGGGTAAAGATCGGATACTACCCGAGCTTCTAGGGTGGTGGAACAGTCTTTCGTGAGGAGTCTGGTTGGTGGCCGTACATAGGAGAGCCCTGATCGAGTTCAGCGCCGCAGGTAGCGACCAAGCCCATTTATTGAGGCCCCGGCTGAGGGTCCTGAGGCTTAGCATGACGGCCTTCCATATAATCCCATTGAAGCGTTCGATCTGCCCATTCGCCTGGGGTCTGTACGGTGTGGTGTAACTTGAAGCGACATTATTTTGGAGCAAGTAACCTCTCACTTCCTGAGACAGGAACACCGCACCCCGATCGGTATGCACGTAGGCCGGATACCCAAACATAGAAAACAAATTCTGCAGGCACCGTATGACCGTGGCAGCCGTCATATGTAAGCAAAAGCAAAAGGGAATCGCGAGTACTCATCAACGATAGTGAGCAGATAACGAGAGTTACTCGACACCGGCAGCGGTCCTTTGAAATCCATCGCCAATCGCTCCCACGGTCTAGTAGCCATAACCAGCGTCCCCATGGGAGGGTTGTAAAAACGCGGTTTGAGTTCCGCACATATAGCGCAGTCACGGCAGATCCGGCGGATGTCCTCAATCGAGTACAGCAGATTACCACTACGCACAAAATGAGCGCAACGTGCCACCCCAGGATGACACATAGTGTCATGCAAAGCGCACAGACCCTCCAAAGTTATGATACCCGCGCACGTAGCCGGCCTCGATAAGGCGTCGGCGACCAGGTTATCCTTCCCCGGGCGATATTTGATGGTGTAGCAGAAGTCGGCGAGTTTGATACGCCAGCGAGTGACTTTCTCATTCTTAATGCATTGAGCATGTAAGGTGTCGTACATGAACGCTACGCTTTGTTGGTCCGTGATGATTTGGAAGCAACGCCCGAGTAAGTACGGTCGCCATCGCCGAATCGACTCGACGATCGCGTACGCTTCCTTTTCGACAGACGAATGCCTCCGCTCAGCGGAGGTGAGAGTCCGCGAAAAGAAAGCCACAGGGCGCCCCCCCTGGGAGAGTGTCGCCGCTATCGCATGATCCGAGGCATCACTTTCTAAGACGAAAGATTCGCTCTCGTCGATCGTCGCCACAGCGGCGCCAGCGATGTCGGCCTTAAGGCCCCCAAAGGCTGCCAAGGCGGCTGGGCTCATGGGGAATGTGTCGCAGGCCACAAGGGGGCGGAGCTTCACGGAGAAATTTTGAAACCACTTAGAATAATGGGCGAACAGCCTGAGAGCACGCTTCAGCGAAGCTCGATCGCTAGGCGGAGCCATATCGAGCAAAGGTCCCAGACGCTCCTTATCCGGAGTGACAGAGCCATGGGTCACGGTGTACCCCAGAAGATCTATCGTGCGTAGAGAGTAACGACACTTAGCCTCATTCATGGTTAGGCGATACCTCTGCGCGACCTCGAGGAAGCGCTTCAGATTAGCATCATGATGCCCCTGGTCATACCCACAAACCGTGAGATTGTCCAGATATACAAAGACATCTGTCAAGTTCTCCTTAGTAATGAGGTCGTCCATAGCCCTCTGAAAACAGGCGACCCCGTTCGTCACCCCAAAAGGTAGTCGGGTGAACTGGTATAACCTTTGACCCAATTCAAAGGCGGTATAGATGCGATCAGCCATGGAGATGGGGATCTGATGATACGCACTACGCAGATCGAGAGTGCTGTAGACTGAGTACTGGGCCACCTGCCGTACCAGCGCGTCCATCCCCGGAAGGGGGTAGGCGTCCAGCTGTGTAAAGCGATCAATCGTCTGTGAATAGTCGATTACCATGCATCGGTGATGCGCCTCACTTCGCACCACGAAGACCTGGGCCCGCCACGGCGACCGGCTGGGTTCTATAATACCGTCCTTTAAGAGCTGGGCCGTTTCTTCCGCAATGAATTGCGCGTCTGCTCGTGAATAGCGCCGTGATTTTACTGCTACAGGAGTGCAGTCAGTGGTCAGGTTGGGGAACAGCGAAAGAGGCTCAATGTCCATTTTCACGAGTGCACACACAGCAAGCGTGTCAGTCCCACCGAATTCCATTTCCAAGCGTCCATGTCGTTTAAGAAAATCGTGTCCTAACAGAATGTCAGCACACAAAGCAGGTAAGACCATGAGATGTACATCTGGAAACATGCGTCCCTTTATCACAAGCTTCAATCGACAGATCCATCGTGTTGTCCCGAGGACCGGCCACCCATGTTTATGCACCAGTCGTTGACCGATAAAACTATCCGTAGACCGCGTGTCGACTAAAGCCCGTGCAAAAATGCCTTCGACCATGAGCGGAATAATGGCCTGAGCAAGGCCGGAAGATCCGGCAGGTATTGAGCCATCCGAGCAAGAAGATCGCGCCTCGCGTGTGGATCCCACGCCGGCTGCAGTTTTCCGGTCGTTTGAGCAGCCTCCGGAGGGCTCTCGTGTCAAACGCATAGTCGGTCGTGCCAAAGCAGGAGCTTGCGGTGTGGATCCCACGCCGGCTGCAGTTTTCCGGTCGTTTGGGCAGCCTCCGGAGGGCTCTCGTGTCAAACGCATAGTTGGTCGTGCCAAAGCAGGAGCTTGTAGTCCGTACGAGCTGCCGTCAGATGGCGCTCGTGTCACGTGAGAAGGATCACAGCCAATTGTAGTTTCACATGCTGAAGCAAGAGCGTGTAGTTCGTACGAGCTGCCGTCGGATGGCGCTCGTGTCACGTGCATTGTTTGCCGCGCCAAAGCAGGAGCTTGGCGATAGTATGAGTAGCCTTCGGAGGGCGTTTGGATTCCAGTCAAGGACGGTCGCTCCGCAGTCGATCGTGTTCGCGCCTCTTGTTTAGGCGGCCCGATGTATCTCACCAAGGTCGAGCGTGCAGCCAGGGGCCCACGAGGAGGAGGACCGCTCATCAAAGCCGGGTGAGGCGCCACGCTCTGTGCTCGGTCCGTTGGCTCGGCGATAAGCCCATTCAAGGTCGCGCGAGTTCGTGCGCCCCGCGCGGTCTTTCGGCAGACTTTTGCAAAATGTCCTTTAGTCGAACACAAATGGCATATTGCTTCCCGAGCCGGACACGCCGACCTGGGATGCTGTCGGTTGCCACAGAAGTAACACGTTGCGTTTTGTACAGGCCTTGGCCTGGCCGCTGTAGCTGCTGCCAAGCCGGAATCCGAGTCCACCTCGGGAGTGGCCAGGGGCTCCGCTAGCGTGGTCGAGTCCGCTCCCGTATCCTCGGCGGTAGCCCTCTCCGGTCGCGCGAGTTGAGAAGTCCCTGCAACGACCCATGTGTGGTCATCGGCGGTAGATTGTTCCCGGGCCTCAGTGTAGACGTGTGCCACCCGTAGAGCCTCCGCGAACGTCAGGTCAGCTGTCTCTAAAAGTCTTAGCCTCAGAGTCGAAGAGCCGATCCCAGAGACAAAAGCATTTCGGACAAGATCATCCTGGACTTGCTCGTGAGTGCGTACCTCTTGAGTACTGTCTGCAAGTAGGTGTCGCAGCTCCTGGGCGAAGCGATCTATCGACTCAGTGGGCTGTTGATGCCGCGATGAGAGCAGATACCTGGTGTACACCACGCTCCGTTTCTTAATGTAAATTCGCTTTAGCTCTGCCACTGCGGCATCGTACGTCGTACATCGTTCAATGCTCCTGTAGACGTGGTGGGCCACTTTAGTCTGCAGGACGGCCAGTTTCATTTCAGCAGTGGGAATGGTATCCTGGGCTCCGAACTGGTGCTCCAGTGACTTGAGCCAGTGAGTTAACTCCGAGCCCGAATCCACAACTTGTGGGTCGGCGCCGAATGTCGGTACATGGATCATCTTGTGTCCCGCCATTTCCGTAGATCTTAATTGTGATTAAATGTCGTGGAAATTAATCAGGTCCACAACTTTGTCCCATAGGTAGGTTTAATCACAATTAGATCTTTGGCATCATCCTGTAAAATACAATCATGCAATAGATATCAGGATCTTGGCATCATATAGGAAGGATCGATAATATTAGTCAATGCAAGCAAGCCTGAATATATGTGCGGGTACGTACCATTCAAGACTACATGTCATAGTAAAATGTCACAGGTGTGGCTCAGCGTCGCGGATGTCCGAGGTTTTATAGACGCCCCTCAGTGATTTCAGTGAGCATCACTCCCGGGTTCAACTTTGGTACATTTGCACGACAGTGACCATCAACCTGTTCGTCTGCAAACCCCGTGTGAATGGGCCCGTTTGTCTTGGGAATAAGTATAAGACTGTCCAAGGACAGCAAAGTGTCTTCTTCTTCTTCTGATTATTGTACAAAGTGTAAATAAATCTTGTTATTGCTTTTCTTCCCAATTCGACCGTTTCTGTGATTTCCATCATTGGGTAAGCGTGGCACGATTAAGAACCACTTGGATCGGGGTCTAGTCATTGATACCGGCTCGGGTCACGGGTTCGCTACCGCTCGGCGTATCCACCAACACCCGTGATTCAGGCGGGGCTTATTTCCTCGTTTCTGGGCAGCGTGAGTAATTTGGTAATAGCGAATTCTTAGTCCTAAAATCCTATTTCGCGCTGTCCGGGAAGGACATCATAGGTCCCGGGTCCCGTCGGCTAGTCAAAGACAAGGGGACTAATCCCCCCTTGGTAAGGGGAAAAGGCCGGCACTGAGATCCGCAACAATTGGTAATCAGGAGTGGGGATTTGGAACCTGGGACTAAATTTTTTAGACCAAATTTTGGACACCAATATTGCATATTGGCTGCAACAATTGGTGTCAGGAGTTTGGATTTGGACCCAAAGTGCACTTAACGCACTCAAATTATGAGCGACCAAAATTTAGTTTTGTAACATCTAAATTAAATTCGTGCCATGGCTAGCCAAAGCGGTCAGATGCCGGGTAAATGATGAGGTAGAGGGAGAAGAATTAATAACCCAGGACCCCCGGGAAGAATTGGAAGAAATGGAAGAGGCAATTGAGGAGGGTACAGCAGTAGAGGTAGCGGGGGTAGAAAATGGCAGTGCCTCGCACGTGGCGGCGGCGAAGGCCAAACCCGTTTTGCAAGTGAGTCCTGAAGTCGAGCAATAATTCATAAGACAAATGGCGCAATTAATAAAAGAAATGAAGGGCGAAACCCGGGAAATGAAAGAAATGATGGGTGCCCAACAGAATGAAATAAATAAATTAAATGGGAAAATGGACATCCAAGAGAAAAAAATGGACACCCGAGGGGAGTTAATAAAGGAGATGGGGAAAGACATAAGGCACAGGTCGGGTGGGAAAGTCGCATTGGTACGCGACGAGGTATCGCGATTTGAGGAACGCGGGGAAAGCGAGTTTGAGCAGAGCACAGCCAAGTTGATGGGGGTAGAAATCGCGACACGGGGTATGGAAAAGCTGATGGCCACCGAATTAGAAGAGAAAATTTTATTAGCACCGGCGGTCGTTGAGGAAAAAGAAAATGGAAAAATTATAGTGAAAATTTGTGACGAAGAGACGGCAGAAGCAGGAATTAAATCGAAGAAAGAAATGGAATATGTGCAAAGTCCGTGTTCGCATTGTGATGCCGTGCTGCCTAACCCAAATGAAAGTTTGCAGGTGCGGTTGGCGGAGAAGAGAATCCTGAAGGTGAGTAGGAGCGTGTATGGCGCGAAAATGTTTGGTGCGAAAGTGTTTGGCGCGAAAAGATTTTTCGCGCGCTTGGGATCGCGACGGCACCCGGGCGCTCGTGGAACGTCCGTGGTGCACTGTGTGAAGGTGAATGGCGCGCGTGTGAGAACGGCGCCGGAGCGCGAGTGTAAGACGGAGTGTATGTGGGAGGAGTGTGTTGAAGAAGAGAGTGAAACGGAGTGTGGAACAGAGTGTGACACAGTGTGCGATGGCCGGAGAGAGTGTGTGGGAGTGCACACCAGAGCACGTGATTGGGTGTGCAACAGGAGATTGCACACCCATGGGTAAGTGTGCGCTGAGTGGGTGTGTACCTGGAGAGTACACACCCGTGGTTGTTATGGAGTATATAACGGGAGAGTGTACACGAGGGTGTGTGATGGCCAAGTGTGTAATGGAGTGTGTGAGCGGCGTGAGTGCGCCTGAGTGGTGTGCACCTGAGTGTGCAAGGGAGGAGTATGCATGAGCGAGTGCGGTAACAAAATGTATGGAGTGTATGGGAGGCGCTGGAGCGCCTCGGTGTGGAATGAGTATGGGAAGGGTCGCGTGGTGTGAGAATGCGACTCGGGCATCGACGCAGACTGGGGCAGCGTTTAGGGCGACGTACAGCCGACGCGAGCTCTCGGGGCATGGTGCGCTTTGTGTGCTGCGGGGGCCGGCGGGGATCGTTGCCGTGGTGGCGTGCACGATTCGTGCCGGGCCCCGCACTGTATGGTCGGTGCCGCGCTTTGACGGGAAAGGCAAACGGCACAGTTCAAGGGGAGGTAGGAGAGGTTGGACCTTCGCCCCCTGGTGGGCGCTGTACTCCAACCGGGGAAGGCTGGGCCATCGTGCCGGAGACCGAAAGGCTCCGCGTAGGGATGGCGCCTGGAACCTTGGCCCAAGCATGCCTCCTCCCCAGAATCGAAAATGCCTGACGGACCCAACCAACAGGAGACCAACCACCTGCATGCATTGCTCGGCTTTTCGAAGCCAAGCTGTAATGACGAAAATGTATTGCTGCATGGAGAGGCTCAAGTATAGTGGACAAATGGCCATAGGGTTGGCGAATGGTACCTTTACCATTCACATGGGGCACATGAGCTTTAGATTATGGGGATGGCAGTGAAAACTAGCCGAGGGCGGGCTAGGATATTGTTAGGGATTTAGAAATGACTTTAGGAGACATGAGATTTAAGTAGTGACTTTTGTACAGGTAGAGGGGACGTAGAGAGATTAGATGGATGATAATGACGAGGGAAGTGCTTAGTGTAAGGGAAGACGGGAAAGCACGAGTTTTAGAGGGAAGTAGTTCGTTAGATGATGCTGTGTGTGTGTAAAAGTGTATAAGTGGAGTATTGAGGACAAGTGTCATTGTGTTGAGTGAATGGACTTGCATGGTGAGCAAGTGAGGAATATTTGCTGTGGAATGCCTGGTGGGAGTAAATGGTGTGGAATGAGTGGTGTGGAGTGCATGGTGCGAAGGAGTGGATGGGGGAAGATGGACCCCTTCACAAATACCCGGAGAGGGTAGTTTAAAGTTAGGTAGAGGGTTTAGGTAAATTGTTGGATATTGACACCTGTGGTGCAGGTAGTAGCAAGTAAGTGCTTTGATGGGTGCGTGAGTCTGTGGAAATGGCTGGGTGTGTGGGCTTAATTGGTGAGTATAGTTATTGGGGCACTCCGCCACTGGTAGTCTGTCGGCCAGGTGAGGCCGCAGGTAAGCTCTGGGAGCCAGTTAGAGTCAGAGTAGTGTTCAGTGGGGCCCGAGGATCCTAGGAGAGGAACCGGGTAGCCCAATGCCAGAGAGGGCATCAGAGGGGTGAGAGAGCCAGGAGGGGCCTTCCCCGATTTAGGGTAGTTGTAAGGAGCATGGTAAGCTCGGATGGCGACTTCAGTGGTGGAGGTGCACAGGTAGTTGGACCTGCTAGTGGAGCCACACGACCCAGCCCCGAAATTGTGCGAAGGCACAGTATTTAAAAAAATGGGGAGTGAGACCCAAATTGGAGGGCACCACAGGGTGGGTCAATGGGAATTGGTTGTTAGAACCACATAGTGTAAAGATGCCAATTGGCAGGGCATGACCCGGGTAGTTTAAATGAGTTAATGTTATTAGAGTATAGTTAGGATGAGAATCTCTTTGCACCATCCGCATCCACTCACCAAGGTGACGGAACTCCACACCAGATTTTGCAAACGTTTGGATGGGTGAGACGCATCTCGACGGGATGGGACAATGTGTGTATTCCAACTCTTCCTTCTTGGGAGGGATTGGATGACGAATTTGGAGTAGAGGGTGGATAGAAGAGACAAGACATAGCGACGAATTTTTTAAAGTGTAAATACGGGGAGGGGCAAGGGTAGTGTAGGCTGACATGGGGGGTTACATATGGCTAGGGACGAGCTTTCTCTGCTCGTTCTCCCGCGCCCCTCATGTTGCATTGCCTTGCATGACGTGTACCTTTGCGCCCTTTCCTTGCCTAACTCTGCTTTGTCTTTCCTCCCCACCCATGGACCCATTTCTTTTGTTGAGGGGAGTGTGCAGGAACCATGAACTGTGCTGCGGCACGTTGCCACACTTGTGCGGTACTCCTGCTACCTGTTGCTGCACCAGTACACCCTATGGACCACACGTTCTGTGGCCTGGCATCTTGGCTGAGCAGACATTTTCTGCAAACATTACCTTGCCCTGCAGACCACTGGTTTTTTAAGTGGCGTCAAAGTCACGCAGATGGACCATGAGATTGGCCCTGCTAATAAATAAAAACGGACACGGTTGTGCATTTTTATTTATTCCGGTGTGTCAGGAAGGAAGACTTCAAGTTTTATTATGGCACCCCGAAGACGAAGCAGGAAGACGCAAGAAGCAGCAGCCCAGCAGCAAATGTGCCATTTATTATTGAAATGTGATTGTGCATTTTGATGCCTTTTTGTGCATTCTTGTATAGTGGTGTATTGGTGCAGTGCATTGCATTCTGTTTTCTCTCCTTCAAAATTTCTTCCCCACAAAAGAACAGGTCCTGGGTTATAGGGATGTAAATAATTAGTTAGTCTTGCAAATAACATGCTCCCCACTGGCTTTATGTGTAGTTTGAGAATTCTTTCCGCAATTCGGTTAGCTGTGGGTGTGAGTCTGTTAGTTCGTACACAACGCAGTAGGTGGGACATATTTAGTGTTGTAAAACTGTCACACACAGGGTGTTAGGTTAAATGTAGAGGGGAACCACACCTAAGTGTCACACGGAATTTAAAAAGTAGTCCTGAACCTTGCTCAAAACCGGTCGTTCTCCTCACATGTGTGGGTTCGGCTCGGGAACGAGCCTGGCGAAGGAGGGGGGCAGTGATACGGTTTTGAGATTTGTATATATATGACATCATTAAAGGTTAAAGGTTTACCCCCCATAGTTAGTCCACAAGCAACACGTAGGCCCACTTAGAGTATTAGTTATGTCATAGTATGTGGAAGAGTAGGCCAATGCTCGAGTAACATCTGCGTTGTTTAAAGAAATGAGCGTAGGTCCCTTTAATTTTTGTGCCACCCCCCCAATTCCATCATGGGCATAATCGATCCCGCGCCCCATTTGGCATCCCTCAAGTTTGTTACGCTTTGGCTACCCGCAGTTTGTTACGCTTTGGCTGCCAGCAGCATTAGCTGCCTTTTGTTTGCTCGAAACTAGCCCAGTAACATGAGGTCGGCCTAAAAAGAGGGAGGAGCACGGAGTCGGGGTGTGGCGCCATGAAGGAGCACGTCAGAGGCGGTGACGGTAAGGGCCTCCAGCCAACCAGGGCTCTGAAGGCATGGCGTGATAGGGCGTGGTGAAGAACGTCTGGTAAGTTCCAGAGAGTTCACTGGGCAGGGCTATATAAGCCTTGGCAAAAGCTCTTAAACAGGACTCGTGAGAGGAGGACTGGCTGTAAAAGGACTTGTTGGGTGAAAGAATTGCGCTTTGTAAGAGGACTTGCTCGGAGCACTCGTAAGAGGAGGACTGAAGCCAGGCACTGGTACCCCACCACCAGGACGAGGCTCAGGTCTATCATACCGGAGGAGGGAGTAACCAGTAAGAGATATTAAGAAATCAGAGACATCTTGAAGGAGGAAAGTCTCTGTTAAGCAGATCAAGTCTGGATTGTCAGAAGCAACCTGTATGGAGAGATTAGTCAGGTTTGAGCGAAGGCCCCGGATGTTTGAGGTCCATACCGTTAATGAAGAGAAAGGGGGAGCATCGGGTACAGGACAGGGGAGGGGAGGAGTAGGGTAAGATGAAGGATGAGAGGGGGAGGTAGGAAGAGCAGTTGATAGTGTGTCAGAGATTACAGAAGAGTTCCAAGAAAGGGAAGGATGAGGAGGATGAAAGGTTTGACGGTGAAGGGATGAGGCACAGTGAGGGGTTGTTTGAGGGGGGGGGGGGGCAGAGTAAAGTAGAAGGTTGGGGGAGCAGGGTGGAGGTATGAGATAGAAGGAAGACGAAGTGGGGAGGAGGCAGCTTTGAGGAGGAGGGAGAATTGTAGAGGAATGGCATGGGGGGAGATTTGAATGGGAGGGGTTGGGGGGGGAGTTTTGAAGGGGAGGAGTGAGGGGGAGCTTAGGAGGGGAGGGGCAAGGGGGGAGTTTAGGAGTGGAGGGGCAAGGGGGGAGTTTAGGAGTGTAGGGGCAAGGGGGGGATTTGTAGGGGAGGGGCAAGGGGGGAGTTTAGGAGGGGAAGGGCAAGGAGGGAGTTCAGGAGTGGAGGGGCAAGGGGGGAGTTTAGGAGTGGAGGGGCAAGAGGGGAGTTTCGAAAGTGGATGATTAATGAAAGACGAACATTGATAACAAATTGGGTTTGTTGTGATTTTCAAGTTAGCAATCCGATTCAGAACGATGGAGGAGGGGTGGAATGAAAGTGAATTTAGACCATGTAGTGAGGGAGACGTATAAGAGATTGAATTTCTTTTTTTTTGTTTTTTTTGACGTGGAATGAGATGGAGAGGAATTTGAAAAAAGCCTTTTAAATAGGAAGAAAAACAGCGTGTTGTAATCTACCACTAAGCTGCCCGGACGCCATCCCTGGACGTGGTGACCATCAACCTGTTCGTCTGCAAACCCCGTGTGAGCGTGTCTGAGTGTGAACGGGCCTGTTTGTCTTGGGAATACGTATAAGACTGTTTAAGGACTGCACTGTGTCTTCTTCTTCTTCTGATTATTGTACAAAGTGTAAATAAATCTTGTTATTCCTTTTCTTCCCAATTCGACCGTTTCTGTGATTTCCATCATTGGGTAAGTGTGGCACGATTAAGAACCGCTTGGATCGGGGTCTAGTCATTGATAACGGCTCGGGTCACGTGTTCGCTACCGCTCAGCGTATCCACCAACACCCGTGATTCGGGCGGGGCTTATTTCCTCGTTTCTGGGCAGCGTGAATAATTAGGTAATAGCGAATTCTTAGTCCTAAAACCCTATTTCGCGCTGTCCAGGAAGGACGTCATAGGTCCCGGGTCCCGTCGGCTAGTCAAAGACAAGGGGACTAATCCCCCCTTGGTAAGGGGAAAAGGCCGGCGCTGAGAACCGCAACAATATATATATACATATATATATACATACATATATACATTTGTATATGTATATATATATGTATATATATGTACATATATATATATATATATATGTGCATATATATATATATACATATATATATATACATACATATATATATACACATATATATACATACATATATATATACACATATATATACATACATATATACATACACATATATATACACATATATATACATACATATATATATACACATATATATACATACATATATATATACACATATATATACATACATATATATATACACATATATATACATACATATATATATACACATATATATATATATATATATATATATATATATATATATATATATATATATATATATATATATATATATATATATATATATATATATATATATATATATATACATACATACAAGTGCCAACACCAAGCTTTCTGACACTGGGTTGAACATTGCGCTCCAAAATGCCTTGGTAATCTCCTGATTTCATGATGCTATGCACACATTCAAGGCACTCAGTGCCAGAGGGAGCACAGCAACCCCAAAACATCAATGAACCTCCTCCATGTTTGACTGTTGGGAAGGTGTTATTTTCTTTGAAGGCTTCTTTTTGTTTTCTGTAAACATAGAGATGATGTACCTTACCAGAAAGCTCTAATTCGGTCTCATCTGTCCACAGGACATTCTCCCAGAAGGATTTTGGCTTGTTCAGGTGTGTTTTGGCAAACTCCAGTCGGGCTTTCTTATGTCTCTCTCTCAGCAGCGGGCTCTTACAATACTCATCCCTTTCATTGAGTTGGCAACAGATGGTGCGTGTTGAAACTGTCATACCTTGTGTCTGAAGGTCAGCTTGATTTCTGTTTGGCAGTTGATTGAGGTGCTTTCTCCACGAATGTTGCGAATAAGCCATCTCGATGTGCATAAGTAGGCCGTCTGTCTGGGTAAGAGCGTTTGCATGTCGCCATAAGGAGGGTGGTATGCTGCTAATTAATTATAGTGTCTGTAAGATTAAATTCCCCTGTACGTGCTTGCCTCCTGTGATCTTCCCTCTGTCTTTATTACAATTAAAAAGCCCGCCAAACAACAACTATAACAAATGGACTCATTCGCTCATAGCGCCGCCAGGGCCGACAGAATCAGCATTTGCCGATCGACAAGGGAACGACGTCATCCGAACATACCCGAACAGAGATTAGACTCTGCCCCCCGACGACTCGTACTCCCTCGACTGGGGAGGCGACGCCCCAAGCTTTGTGACTGGTTAAGAAGCCATGGGTGATGAACAGAGCTCGGTGATTGGACAGAGTGTGATGTCAGCGTGGAACATTCGAGAGCTGGGGGAGGAAAAAGACGCCGTCTCGCCATCTTGGTCTCTTTTGTTCTGGCGTTCATTAAAGGCGGTCGCATTCTGTCCTGGTCCTAGATTCGCATGAGGGAACGGCAGTGTTTTCGTGCTTTGTAAACTGTTGGCACTATGGAGGAGGAGATTGGCGCGGCCGTCGAAGAGGAGTAATAAAGAGACGGTTCGGGGAGCTTGTGGCATCTCGGGCAGAGTGGAGAGCGAGAGGAGACCAACTACATGGATTTCCCCATGTTCATGGCGAAGCGAAGGAGCGACTCGGCACCCTCTTGATCCCGTCGACACTCGGGACATTTGCCAAACTACGGGACCCGCTCAACGACCACCAGGCTCCCAAACATCCTCGTATGAACTCAAAGCTGAGTGCCGGCCGATTTATAAATGCATTTTATTTTATTTTATCATTACCTTGTTTGTTTATGAGTCTGGGTGGAAATGTCTCAAATTAGGAAATAGTTTTACCTCACATTGATTTTATTTGGTGTCCAATTACTTTTAATAAATTCATTATTTGTTGAATTTTAAGTTTCTTGTCCTGGTTCGTTTCTTTGTTTTGTGGGTTCGGAAAACCCCGTGTGTTCCCAATCAGATATGGCTTCGGGCCTTTCCCACACATGCCAAAGACAATCCCGCCAAAGTTCGAAATACGCCTCGGAGTTAATGCATCGTTTTTAGGTCATCCGTCAGCTCGGGGATCTTAATCCCCTCGACGTGACAATACTTTCATTCCAGAAACCTTGGTACCGGTTTTCCATTGGTTGGATATCTTGATGAAAACGTTCTCCTTGTTCATCACTTACAGCACAAAGGTTGTCAGGGAAAAATCTAGGTGTGAGTGTAAAAAATGGAGCTTCAATGACATTTGACAACCGCGGTCGCGATAAGCAATGATCAAGTTCTCTACTCCATCTTTATAAGCTGGTGACTTGTTGTTCCCCAAAAATTTTGGCACAGCCAGATGAAGGATCTCCAGGCCTTGAGCTCTAGTTCATTAACACAGTTTTCAAAAGTCTGGTCTGTCATCAGTTGTCTAATTTGGGGTCCAATAAAGATTCCTTCTTTCAGTTTGGCTGTAGTGATCTTGGGAAAGTTTTCTGCCAAGTATCTAAACTCTAAAGCCTCTTCAGGCATTTTTCCCTATTTGTTTGACAAATGCCTTCATCAATCCGAGATTTATGTGGAGGGGAGGAAGAAGAATCTTTCTGGGGTCTACCAGTGGTACATGCTGGACGCTGCTACTGCCTGGCTCATATGCAACTCGTTGACCCCATTCTCGTCTGCTGTAATGCTGGTCTGTTGCCCTGCTGTCCCATTTCTATTATATTCTCCGTAGGTGATTCTGTGAGTCTGTGAGTCTGTCCGGGGGTGTGGCTACATCTGGTCTGGGAGGGGCTTCGAAAACAAATATCCACCATGTTGTTTACTCACAAAGCTTTGAGGCCTCTTTTGTTAGGCCCGCAGTGTCTTGCTCTCTCTCACAGTTTTATATCAACTCTAATTCGATATCTCATTTCATTTTTCACAGTCACGAACATGCTTTTAGACTCAGTTGAAAAAAAACGGGAAGAAAATTCGCTGAAAGTTACCGTTTATAGAACAAAATGCATTTTCAAAGGCCTGTAACATAAAGGCCATTCATTGAGTCACCCTCACGATTTTATATCGAATTCACGAATTCACCATTGAAAAGATCTCGCGAGATCACGGCGAGGTCACGTCTTTTCGAAGCTGCTCCATGCGCTCACGCTTTCGAAGCTAAGTGATATTTCTCAATTGTGTTTTTGTCGAGACTGTACCTATCTTTCGGTGTATGTACCTATAGCGTATCTTTTGGAAAAATTTTCGGTGCTAATTTTTCGTTCATGTATACACAATCGTCGGTTAATGGTATCGAGTATTCTGCGGCCTAGTACTCGTAGGCTTAGACTACCGTACCGACTCAGACCTTGTGGTTTGTTTTTCTCTCAGCGATTCGTCGAATGCGCTGAATTTATTTTCGTTCTCTGTTTCGTCCCAGTCGTTCACCCCGTCCTCCTTGTTTAATATCTGTACTCACAAAAAAAAAAAAAAAAAACCCAAAAAAATATTTCCTTCCCAGGTCTTATTCGTTTATTTGTTGTTCTTATTTGTTCGTTCGTTCTTCATTCGCGATCACGCGGTTAGAAATGTATAATCTCTCCCCTGAACAACTATTTTCTCTCATATATTATAACACCCTTTTCTTCTTTTCCTACAAAAGGATGCTTTCGTCTTGCTCACCAAATCTATTCATTCCAAAAAATATATATAATACCATCTCTTACAGTTCCTCCTTTCTACATTCCATAAACTATCCAGAACTCCATCCCTCCTCCAGTGTCCTCAAACGTATTTTTGACTCGAAGGTCTCAAACTCATTTTGCAAAAAATGTTCGTTTCCCATGAATCGTACACTTTTCAAAATCCAATCTCACCCCTCCCCTCCAAATCCTCCCCATCACCCATCCCTTTCAAATCTCCCCCCTTGCCCCTTCCCTCCCCTCCCTCCTAAACTCCCCCCACACCCCTCCCCTCCGAGACTCTCCCTCGCTCCCCTCCGAGACTCCCCTCTCACCCCTCCTCCTCAAAGCATCCTCCCTGCTTCTTCCTCCTTCCAACTTTCACCTTCATCTCCCCAAACCTCCTGCCTTGCTCTTCCCCCTCCTCAAATAACACCTCACTGTGCCTCACCCAATCTCCATCAAACCTTTTGTCTGCCCCATTCTTCCCTTTCTCCAAGCTATTCTGAAATCTCTGACACACCTTCAACAGCTCTCCCTACCTCTTCCTCCTCTTCCACATCTTACCCTACCCCTCCCCCCCCCCTGTTCTGGACCCGATGCTCCCCCTTCCTCTTCATTAACGGTATGGACCTCAAACATCCGGGGCCTTCGCTCAAACTTGACTGACCTCTCCATACAGGTTGCTTCTGACAAACCAGATGTGATCTGCTTAACAGAAACTTTCCTCCTTCATGATGTCTCTGATGCCTTGGTATCTCTCCCAGGTTACTCCCTCCTCCGGTATGATAGACCTGAGCCTCGTCCTGGAGGTGGGGTTGCTATCTTTATAAAAAACTCTCTTCCTCACTCGCCCTCCACTGCCCTCTCTCCACCTCACCCCCAGGAATACCTTTGGCTACGGCTTCCCCTTCGCTCCCACCTTTTGTTCATATGTGTGTTGTACCGTCCACCAATCAGCGATGACTCCATCTACATCTCACTGTCTGATAATATGGACCAACTTCTATCTACCCATCCAAACTCTCTCTTCCTCATATGTGGTGATTTCAATTGTCACCATTCCAGTTGGCTGGGTGTGGGTACCTCTCTCACCAGCCATGGCTCTTCAGCAAAGGACTTCTGCGACTCACTGGGACTGACACAATCTGTCAATTTCCCGACCCGGATCTCAGTCAACGGAGCATCTTCTCTTCTGGATTTGGTTATGACAAACTTCCCTGAAAATGTCTGCTGCTCTTCTTCTGCTCCAATCGGCTCATCTGATCATGTGCTTGTCAAAGTGGACATCTCTCTGACCATTCTCAGAGAGCCTCCTCAGCGTCGACGAGTCTGGCATTTCACTCAGGCCAACTGGCACGGTCTTCAAGCAGCCATCAATCATCTGGACTGGTCTCCCATCTCTACCGCCTCTGACATCAACTCATCCTGGGAATTCTTTCAAAGTAAATTGCTCTCTCTCATGCACAGATTTATACCATCTCGTCTTCAGTTGTCATACCCTTCCTCCCGTCCATGGTACACGGAATCTTGTGGTGAGGCTGTTGCCCTGAAACAACTTGCTTTCGTCTCCTGGAAAGCAAATCCAACGGAAGGAAATCTCATTTCCTTTCACAAAGCCCGAAACAATTGTGTGTCCACCCTCAGGAGAGCCAGGAAACAATATCTCACCATTCTCAAGACCGAACTCTCTTATCTGTCTCCCTCTTCCAAATCCTGGTGGCGTCTGGTCAAATCTGTTTCTGGTGTTTGTTCCCCCTCCATCCCCTCCCTCACCTCAAACGGCTTAACGGCTGACTCCGCACGTGAAAAAGCTGAATGCCTCAACTCTGTGTTTGCCTCTAAATCTTGTGTCCCAAACCCATCCCTCTCTGTACCCACCGTACCCAGTTGTACCAAGCTGCTCCTGGACTCTGTGTCCTTTCCTCCTGACAAGGTGGAAAAGTTTCTGTCAACCCTCGACTCTGATTCTGCAACTGGTCCTGACGGCATCAGCCCACGGGTCCTAAAATCATGTTCTTCTGCTCTTTCACTCCCTCTTTCTGTTCTCTTCACCCTCTCTTTTGCTCAAGGTCATCTGCCATCTGCTTGGAAATCAGCCAACATCACCGCTTTGCACAAAAAAGGTGCAAAAACAGATCCCAGCAACTACAGACCAATCAGCCTTCTCCCAATTATCAGCAAAGTCATGGAATCCATCATTGCTTCAGATATTAAATCTTTCCTCTTCTCCAATGGCTTGATCTCTGATCATCAATTTGGTTTCAGACCTGGTCACTCTACTCTGGACATGCTGCTTCTGCTTTCTCAACAATGGATGGAGGTCCTCAACGCCAAACAGGAAATTAGAGCTGTCTCCCTTGACATTTCACGTGCCTTCGATACGGTCTGGCACCCTGCTCTGCTCTCCAAACTCTCCTCCTTTGGTATCCATGGAAATCTCCACGCATGGCTGGCGGACTTCCTCTCTGGTCGTAGTCAACGTGTGGCCCTGAATGGGTTTCTCTCATCTCCTCTTCCTGTTCAGGCTGGAGTTCCCCAAGGTAGTGTTCTGGGCCCTGTGCTTTTTCTGGTCTTCATCAATGATCTCTCTGACTCTCTTGAAAATCCTCTCTATCTCTTTGCTGACGACTCTACTCTCTGTCGCTCCATTCCTCATCCCTCAGATCGGCAGTCTGCAGCCTCCTCACTCTCTGCAGACCTGGACAAAATCACAGACTGGTCAAACAAGTGGAACATGTCTTTCAATCCTGACAAATCTCACACTCTTACAATGTCTCTCCGAAAGGACCGACTGGACAACCCTCCCATCTACTTTCTCAACAATCCTCTCCAAGAAGTTCTGTCGCTCAAGCTTTTGGGTCTCACTATCTGCCATGATCTTTCTTGGGAAAACCACATTTCCAAGCTGGCCTCCAAAGCCAGTCGCCGACTGGGCATCCTCCGTCGTGCGAAGTCCTTCCTTGGCACACCTGAGCTCCTCACCACATACAAGGCTTTCATCCGCAGCTCAATGGAATACTGTTCCCCCCTCTGGGCTGGTGCTCCTGCCTCACACCTGGCTCGGCTTCACGCTGTTGAATCCAAAGCTTTCAGAATCATTGGAATCTCCCGCGATGAAGCTATCTCTGAGGGCCTTTCACTCACTCACCGCAGGCAGGTAGGTGGTCTTTCTGTCTTCTACCGACTCCTCTCCGGCCTTGCTCCCCCAGCTCTCTCTGTGCTCTGTCCCCCCAATATTCCTTCAGGTCGCACAAGATCTGCCTGCAACCCTCTTATGGTTAAACTGCCAAAGTCTAGGCTCTCTGCTCACCTTCACTCTTTCATTCCCCTTTTCTCCCGCCTCTGGAACAAACTCCCCCACTCCCTTCAATCCCACTCCTCCCTCCAGGTCTTTAAAACAGCTGTTCACCACCATCTCTTATCTTCCCCCATCGAAAACCTTGATCTTTTCTACCCCCGGTAATTCACCCCAGAGTCCTTGCAGTGTTCATATGTTTTAATCCTCTCCCACCTCCCCCCAAGTCCTCCCGATGTCCCTGCTCTCAAATGTTGTGTTTGTGTCCTTCCCCTTCTTCCCCCTCTCTTTTGTGTCCTCCCCCCTCTCTCCCCATCTTGTCTGCCGCTCCCCTTGTTTTTTGTGTTTTGGGTGTCGGTTTGTCTTTTTGTGTGATTAATGTTTGCTCTTTCACGAGCCTCGATCTTGTATACAAAAAAAAAAAAAAAAAAAAAAAAAAAAAAATCTGATTTCATTTTTATCGATGGTTTTAGACTCGGTGTCAGCAATAATTGAGAAAATAAACGCACACACGGGAATCGGGAAATTGCCGAGATATATTAAATAATCAAGGCTTTCCACGCCTCGATATATCTTACACCGCCCAAGATGACACAGATGGGAAAATGCCGACATATAAAATAATTGCGACTTTTTACGACTCGATATACTGTATCTTACACCGCCCAAGATGACACAGACAAGAAAATGCCGAGATATATTAAATAATCGTGGCTTTTCATGCCTCGATATATCTATGGAGGTCACGTCTTTTCGAAGCTGCTCCATGCGCTCACGCTTTCGAAGCTAAGTGATATTTCTCAATCGTGTTTTTGTCGAGACTGTATCTATCTTTCGGTGTATGTACCTATAGCGTATCTTTTGGAAAATTTTCGGTGCTAATTTTTCGTACATGTATACACAATCGTCGGTTAATGGTATCGAGTATTCTGCGGCCTAGTACTCGTAGGCTTGGACTACCATACCGTCTCCGACCTTGTGGTTTGTTTTCCTCTCAGCGATTCGTCGAATGCGCTGAAATTATTTTCGTTCACTGTTTCGTCCCAGTCGTTCACCCCGTACGTCCTTGTTTAATATCTGTACTCACAAAAAAAAAAAAAAAAACCCCAAAAATATATTTCCTTCCCAGGTCTTATTCGTTTATTTGTTCTTTTTGTTCGTTCGTTCTTCGTTCGCGATCACGCGGTTAGAAATGTATAATCTCTCCCCTGAACAACTATTTTCTCTCATATATTATAACACCCTTTTCTTCTTTTCCTACAAAAGGATGCTTTCGTCTTGCTCACCAAATCTATTCATTCCAAAAAATATATATAATACCATCTCTTACAGTTCCTCCTTTCTACATTCCCAAAACTATCCAGAACTCCACCCCTCCTCCAGTGTCCTCAAACGTATTTTTGACTCGAAGGTCTCAAACTCATTTTGCAAAATATGTTTGTTTCCCATGAATCGTACACTTTTCAAAATCCAATCTCACCCCTCCCCTCCAAATCCTCCCCATCACCCATCCCTTTCAAATCTCCCCCCTTGCCCCTTCCCTCCCCTCCCTCCTAAACTCCCCCCACACCCCTCCCCTCCGAGACTCTCCCTCGCTCCTCCCCTCCTAGACTCCCCTCTCACCCCTCCTCCTCAAAGCATCCTCCCTGCTTCTTCCTCCTTCCAACTTTCACCTTCATCTCCCCAAACCTTCTGCCTTGCTCTTCCCCCTCCTCAAATAACACCTCACTGTGCCTCACCCAATCTCCATCAAACCTTTTGTCCGCCCCATTCTTCCCTTTCTCCAAGCTATTCTGAAATCTCTGACACACCTTCAACAGCTCTCCCTACCTCTTCCTCCTCTTCCACATCTTACCCTACCCCTCACCCCCTGTTCTGGACCCGATGCTACCCCTTCCTCTTCATTAACGGTATGGACCTCAAACATCCGGGGCCTTCGCTCAAACTTGACTGACCTCTCCATACAGGTTGCTTCTGACAAACCAGATGTGATCTGCTTAACAGAAACTTTCCTCCTTCATGATGTCTCTGATTCCTTGGTATCTCTCCCAGGTTACTCCCTCCTCCGGTATGATAGACCTGAGCCTCGTCCTGGAGGTGGGGTTGCTATCTTTATAAAAAACTCTCTTCCTCACTCGCCCTCCACTGCCCTCTCTCCACCTCACCCCCAGGAATACCTTTGGCTACGGCTTCCCCTTCGCTCCCACCTTTTGTTCATATGTGTGTTGTACCGTCCACCAATCAGCGATGACTCCATCTACATCTCACTGTCTGATAATATGGACCAACTTCTATCTACCCATCCCAACTCTCTCTTCCTCATATGTGGTGATTTCAATTGTCACCATGCCAGTTGGCTGGGTGTGGGTACCTCTCTCACCAGCCATGGCTCTTCAGCAAAGGACTTCTGCGACTCACTGGGACTGACACAATCTGTCAATTTCCTGACCCGGATCTCAGTCAACGGAGCATCTTCTCTTCTGGATTTGGTTATGACAAACTTCCCTGAAAATGTCTGCTGCTCTTCTTCTGCTCCAATCGGCTCATCTGATCATGTGCTTGTCAAAGTGGACATCTCTCTGACCATTCTCAGAGAGCCTCCTCAGTGTCGACGAGTCTGGCATTTCACTCAGGCCAACTGGCACGGTCTTCAAGCAGCCATCAATCATCTGGACTGGTCTCCCATCTCTACCGCCTCTGACATCAACTCATCCTGGGAATTCTTTCAAAGTAAATTGCTCTCTCTCATGCACAGATTTATACCATCTCGTCTTCAGTTGTCATACCCTTCCTCCCGTCCATGGTACACGGAATCTTGTGGTGAGGCTGTTGCCCTGAAACAACTTGCTTTCGTCTCCTGGAAAGCAAATCCAACGGAAGGAAATCTCATTTCCTTTCACAAAGCCCGAAACAACTGTGTGTCCACCCTCAGGAGAGCCAGGAAACAATATCTCACCATTCTCAAGACCGAACTCTCTTATCTGTCTCCCTCTTCCAAATCCTGGTGGCGTCTCGTCAAATCTGTTTCTGGTGTTTGTTCCCCCTCCATCCCCTCCCTCACCTCAAACGGCTTAACGGCTGACTCCGCACGTGAAAAAGCTGAATGTCTCAACTCTGTGTTTGCCTCTAAATCTTGTGTCCCAAACCCATCCCTCTCTGTACCCACCATACCCAGTCGTACCCAGCTGCTCCTGGACTCTGTGTCCTTTCCTCCTGACAAGGTGGAAAAGTTTCTGTCAACCCTCGACTCTGATTCTGCAACTGGTCCTGACGGCATCAGCCCACGGGTCCTAAAATCATGTTCTTCTGCTCTTTCACTCCCTCTTTCTTTTCTCTTCACCCTCTCTTTTGCTCAAGGTCATCTGCCATCTGCTTGGAAATCAGCCAACATCACCGCTTTGCACAAAAAAGGTGCAAAAACAGATCCCAGCCACTACAGACCAATCAGCCTTCTCCCAATTATCAGCAAAGTCATGGAATCCATCATTGCTTCAGATATTAAATCTTTCCTCTTCTCCAATGGCTTGATCTCTGATCATCAATTTGGTTTCCGACCTGGTCACTCTACTCTGGACATGCTGCTTCTGCTTTCTCAACAATGGATGGAGGTCCTCAACGCCAAACAGGAAATTAGAGCTGTCTCCCTTGACATTTCACGTGCCTTCGATACGGTCTGGCACCCTGCTCTGCTCTCCAAACTCTCCTCCTTTGGTATCCATGGAAATCTCCACGCATGGCTGGCGGACTTCCTCTCTGGTCGTAGTCAACGTGTGGCCCTGAATGGGTTTCTCTCATCTCCTCTTCCTGTTCAGGCTGGAGTTCCCCAAGGTAGTGTTCTTGGCCCTGTGCTTTTTCTGGTCTTCATCAATGATCTCTCTGACTCTCTTGAAAATCCTCTCTATCTCTTTGCTGACGACTCAACTCTCTGTCGCTCCATTCCTCATCCCTCAGATCGGCAGTCTGCAGCCTCCTCACTCTCTGCAGACCTGGACAAAATCACAGACTGGTCAAACAAGTGGAACATGTCTTTCAATCCTGACAAATCTCACACTCTTACAATGTCTCTCCGAAAGGACCGACTGGACAACCCTCCCATCTACTTTCTCAACAATCCTCTCCAAGAAGTTCTGTCGCTCAAGCTTTTGGGTCTCACTATCTGCCATGATCTTTCTTGGGAAAACCACATTTCCAAGCTGGCCTCCAAAGCCAGTTGCCGACTGGGCATCCTCCGTCGTGCGAAGTCCTTCCTTGGCACACCTGAGCTCCTCACCACATACAAGGCTTTCATCCGCAGCTCAATGGAATACTGTTCCCCCCTCTGGGCTGGTGCTCCTGCCTCACACCTTGCTCGGCTTCACGCTGTTGAGGCCAAAGCTTTCAGAATCATTGGAATCTCCTGCGATGTAGTCAACGCCGAGGGCCTTTCACTCACTCACCGCAGGCAGGTTGGTGGTCTTTCTGTCTTCTACCGACTCCTCTCCGGCCTTGCTCCCCCAGCTCTCTCTGTGCTCTGTCCCCCCAATATTCCTTCAGGTCGCACAAGATCTGCCTGCAACCCTCTTCTGGTTAAACTGCCAAAGTCTAGGCTCTCTGCTCACCTTCACTCTTTCATTCCCCTTTTCTCCCGCCTCTGGAACAAACTCCCCCACTCCCTTCAATCCCACTCCTCCCTCCAGGTCTTTAAAACAGCTGTTCACCACCATCTCTTATCTTCCCCCATCGAAAACCTTGATCTTTTCTACCCCCGGTAATTCACCCCAGAGTCCTTGCAGTGTTCATATGTTTTAATCCTCTCCCACCTCCCCCCAAGTCCTCCCGATGTCCCTGCTCTCAAATGTTGTGTTTGTGTCCTTCCCCCTCTCTTTTGTGTCCTTCCCCCTCTCTCCCCATCTTGTCTACCGCTCCCCTTGTTTTTTGTGTTTTATGTGTCGGTTTGTCTTTTTGTGTGATTAATGTTAGCTCTTTCACGAGCCTCGATCTTGTATACAAAAAAAAAAAAAAAAAAAAAAAAAAAAAATCTTACACTGCCCAATATGACACAGACGGGAAAATGCCGAGATATATTAAATAATCGCGGATTTTCACGACTCGATATATCTTATCCCAAGATGACACACAGGAAAATCCCGAGATATATTAAATAATCGCGGATTTTCACGGCACGATATATCTCACACCGCCCAAGATGACACAGACAGGAAAATGCCGAGATATATTAAATAATCGTGGCTTTTCACGCCTCGATATATCTTACACCGCCCAATATGACACAGACGGGAAAATGCCGAGATATATTAAATAATCGCGGATTTTCACGACTCGATATATCTTATCCCAAGATAACACAGACGGGAAAATGCCGAGATATATTAAATAATCGCGGATTTTCACGGCTCGATGTATCTTACATCGCCCAAGTACACAGACAGGAAACTGCCGAGATTTATGAAGAATTCACGTCGGACGTTTCCATCGTCACGATTACATGTTTAACTTATACGTATTCAACAATCTGGGTAGAAGGGCGAAGCTTCATTCACGTATCGCCACAGATGGCAAATTGCCGAGATTGTGTGTGTGTGTGTGTGTGTGTGTGTGTGTGTGTGTGTGTGTGTGTGTGTGTGTATATGTGAATAAGAGAGAGACAGAATTGTGAGGAACATAAATGAAAAAACGAGATGTGTGTGTGTGTGTGACCCACTCCCCCATGTGAGTGTGTGTGTGTGTGCGTGTGTGTGTGACCCACTCCCCTGTGTGTGTGTGTGAGACCCACTCCCCCTCCCCCCCTGTTTGTGTGTGTGTGACCCACTCCGCCATGTGTGTGTGTGTGTGTGTGTGTGTGTGTGTGTGTGTGTGTGTGTGTGTGTGATTAAGAGCGACACAGAATTGTGAGGAACAGAAATGAAACAACGAGATGTGTGTGACCCACTCCCGTGTGTGTGTGTGTGTGTGTGTGTGTGTGTGTGTGCGTGTGTCTGTGTGTGTGTGTGTGTGTGTGTGTGTGACCCACTCCCCTGTGTGTGTGTGTGTGTGTGTGAGACCCACTCACCCTCCCCCCCCCTAACCCCCCCCCCCGTTTGTGTGTGTGTGTGACCCACTCCGCCATGTGTGTGTGTGTGTGTGTGTGTGTGTGTGTGTGTGTGTGTGTGTGTGTGTGTGTGTGTGTGTGTGTGTGATTAAGAGCGACACAGAATTGTGAGGAACAGAAATGAAAAAACGAGATGTGTGTGACGCACTCCCGGGTTTGTGTGTGTGTGTGTGTGTGTGTGTTTGCATGTGTGTGTGTGTGTGTGTGTGTGTGTGTGTGTATGTGTGACCCACTCCCCTGTGGGTGATCCACTCCCTGGTGCAGTGTGCGTGATGTGGGAGGGATGGGGGCGGGGAGGGAGAGGATTTGAACTCTTGAAGTCACATTTTACATGAAATGTAATCACACCTTTCAAACAGTATTTCCCATGTGCACGCACATGCATTCACATGTTATCAGAAATAAATACATTGTGTAGATTACATCATTTGTGGATCTGATAAATTGCCAGTAACCAGTTTGTAAAACTGAATGTGCAGCATCAAACTCAAGATGTCCAAATGTCACACACGTCCTTGCCCGTGGGATTCCCACGGGTGACCACACTTGTCTTATTATAATAGAGCAAACGAAAATGGTTATGTTTGTTTATATGCGACCAAAACGTCTTCTTCTTCAAATTTAAAGTCCGTGAACTCTTAATTACGTTTAGACTGCTGAGACCCCTCAGACCTTTGCCGACCCTTTAACTCCCCCAAGACCCTTAAGACCACCAAGACCGCTGAAGACCCAAAAGCCCCTGAAGACCCATAAGGCCATGAAGACCCCAAAGACCCGGAAGATTCCAAAGACCCCGAAGACCCCAAACACCCCAAAGACACAAAATACCCTTAAAGGCCCTGAGGACCCAAAAGACCCTGAAGACCCAAAATGTCCCCGAAGAGCCAAAATACCCCAAAGACCCAAAAGACACGGAAGACCAAAAAAAACCCGAAGACCCAAAAGACCCCAAAGACCCAAAACACCTGAAGATCCAAAAGTCCCCAAAGACCCAAAATACCCTTACAGGCCTAGAGGATCCAAAAGACTCTGAAGACCCAAAAGAACCTGAAGACCCAAAACACTCTGAAGACCCAAAAGACCCTGGAGATTCAAAAGACCCCTGAAGACACAAAATATTCTTAAAGACTCAGAGGAAATAAAAGACCCTGAAGACCCAAAATATACTCAAGACCCCAATAATACCCCAAAGACCGAAAATACCCTTAGAGGCCCAGAGGATCCAAAAGACCCTGAAGACCCAAATGGCCCTGAAGGACCAAAAGACCCCAAAGACACAAAACACCCCGAAGACCCAAAAGACCACAAAGACCCAAAATACCCCAAATACCCAAAACACCCTGAAGACCCCAAACACTGTCAAGACCCAATAAAACCCTGAAGACCCCGAAGACCCAAAACACCCCGAAGACCCCAATGACCCTAAAAGACCCAAAAGACCCTTTAGACCCAAAATACCCTTAAATACACTGAATACTCCGTTATTAAATCAAGTCGAGACCTCGGTTTCCAGATATGAGGCTTTATTGAATTATATTTCCACATACCCTATATAAACAGAATAAAGATTAACGTCAGAACTAGAGTAAAGATTCTACCAGCATTTCATTGTTCATAAGCAAGCAAACAATGCATTCCCCATCATACCTTTCTCGAGCGTCCGCTCACAACAGACAGATATCAAACCAAAACCTCCTCCTTCCACGACAACTCGTTATATTCCCTTCTCAATGCCATTCCATTCGAATCCTCTTCTTCATTTTTATTACAGAACCAAAATACCCCAAAGACCCTTAAAGACCCAGAGGAACCAAAAGACCCAAAGACCCAAAATACCCTGAAGACCCAAAATACCCTGAAGACCAAAAATACCATGTAGACCCTGAAGACCCAAAATACCCTTAAAGGCCCAAAGGATCCAAAAGGACCTGAAGACTCAAAAGACCCCGAAGACCCAAAATACCCAAAGACCCAAAACACCCAAAAGACCCCGAATACCCAAAAGACACGAAGACCCAAAATACCCCGAAGACACAAAACACCCCAAAGATCCAAAAGACCTGGAAGACCCAAAAGACCCTGAAGACCCCAAACACCCCAAACACTCCCAAAGACCCAAAATACCCTTAATAATAATAATAATTCATTTATTTTGTATAGCGCTTTTCCAGAAGCCCAAAGGCGCTTTGACAGAGTGGCAAACATAATGCATAACAATACATGAAAACAACAATTGCAAAAAGACAAGAATCAATAGGGAAATATTTAAAGCAAAAGGAGGGAGAAGGAGAAGAGATAGTCAGGGGTTAAATGCTGTGGGTTGAATGTTGAATGCAGTGTTGAACAGGTGGGTCTTTAGTGATGTTTTGAATGTGGTGAGTGAGGAGGAGTCTCTGATGGTGTGAGGTAGTGAGTTCCAGAGGGTGGGAGCAGCGATGGAGAAGGCCCTGTCCCCCCAGGATCTGAATTTGGTCCGGATGGAGGGGGTCAGGAGGTTGGTACCAGCAGAGCGGAGGTTGCAGGTGGGAGTGTGTCTGGAGAGGAGGTCAGCCAGGTAGGATGGGGCCAGGTTATGGAGGGCTTTGTATGTCAAGAGGAGGATTTTGTACTGGATTCTCTGGGGGATGGGGAGCCAGTGAAGCTTGTAAAGGACGGGGGTGATGTGGTCACGGGTCCGGGAATGGGTGAGTAGACGGGCAGCGGTGTTCTGAATGTATTGGAGTTTATTGGTGATTTTTGAGGGTGAACCATAGAGGAGGCTATTGCAGTAGTCCAGACGGGAGGTGATGAAGGCGTGGATGAGGGTTTCTGCAGCCGTGGAGGAGAGGGATGAGCGGAGACGGGCAATGTTTTTCAGGTGAAAGAAGGCTGACTTTGTGATCTGTTTAGTGTATTTGTCGAAGGAAAGGGTTTGGTCAAAGATGACGCCAAGATTCCGGATGTGAGGGGAGGTGGATACTGGGATACCGTCGATGTTGAGGGCAAAGTTATGGGTGGATTTTGTGAGCGTTTTTGGGCCAATGATGATTATTTCAGATTTATCACAGTTAAGCTTGAGGAAGTTGATTTGAAGCCAGGATTTTATTTCAGTGATGCAGTTTGTCAGGATAGAGTGGGTGTCGGTGGAGACGGACTTGGTGGAGATGAAAAGCTGGATGTCATCGGCGAAGCAGTGGAATTGGAGACCATGACGGCGGATTAAGTGACCGAGCGGGGACAGGTAAAGGATGAAGAGGAGGGGGCCAAGAACTGAACCTTGGGGGACACCTTGGGGGAGGGGAGCAGTGGGGGATTTGCAGTTATTGATGGAGATGAACTGGCATCTGTCAGAGAGGTATGATTTAATCCAAGAGAGGGCAGTGCCGGTAACGTTAAAGGTGGATTCAAGTCGGGTGAGGAGGATAGTGTGATCGATGGTGTCAAAGGCAGCGCTGAGGTCGAGGAGGACGAGAATGTTGAGGTTGCCAGCGTCAGAGGAGAGGAGAAGGTCATTGGTGATTTTGAGGAGAGCAGTTTCAGTACTGTGGTTGGACCGGAATCCGGATTGGAATGTTTCATACAGGTTATTGGCAGAGAGATGATGTTTGAGTTGAGTGGCTACAGCGCGTTCCAAAACTTTTGACAGAAAGGGTAGGTTGGAGATGGGTCTGAAGTTGTTTAGGGTGTCAGGGTTTAGACCAGGTTTTTTTAGAATGGGGGTAACAGCAGCAATTTTGAGGGAAGGTGGGACGATGCCTGTAGACAGGGAGGAGTTTATTGTTGCAATGATAAGTGGAGAGAGAGCAGGGAGGGAGGCTTTGACAAAGCTGGAGGGGATGGGGTTAAGAGTGCAGGTGGCAGTTTTCATTCCTATGAGGAGTTCAGAGAGGTCAGTAGGGGAGATTGGGGAGAACCGAGACAGGGGATGGCAGGACAAGGGGGGGCAGGTGGTTGGAGGGGGAGCGGGTGCGGCGGTGGTCAAGCTGTTGTAGATGTTGTCAATTTTGCGTTGGAAGAAAGAGAGGAAGGAGATGCAGTTGTCTACTGTGAATGACTGGGTGGTGGTGTTCAGGGGGCGGAGGAGTTTGTTTATTGTCGAGAAGAGTGCTTTTGGGTTTCCGGAGCCAGAGTGGATAATTTGAGAGTAGTAGGCAGAGCGGGCGCGGGAGAGGGCATCTTTGTAGTGTTGTAGGTGGTCCTTGTAGGCTTGGGAGTGAACTGTGAGACCCGTTTTATTGCGGAGTCTTTCAAGTTGGCGAGCACGAGTTTTCATCAGGTGGAGTTCAGGGGTAAACCAGGGAGCAGAATGGGTGAAAGAAACTGTTTAAAGGTCCTGAGGATCCAAAAGATTCTTAAAGACTCAGAGGAACTAAAATACCCTGAAAACCCAAAAGACCCTGAAGACCCCAAAGCCCCAAAATATTCTTCAGGCCCAAATGGTCCAAAAAGGACCTGAAGACCCAAAATACCCAGAAGAACCAAAACACCTCGAAGACCCCGAAGACCCCAAACACCCCCAAACACCCCAAAGACCCCAAATACCCTTAAAGGTCCTGAGGATCCAAAAGACCCTGAAGACTCAAAATGTCCCCAAAGACCCAAAACACCCCAAATACTCCAAAGACCCAAAACACCATGAAGACCCAAAAACACCCCTGAAGACCCAAATTAGCTGGAAGACCCAAAAGACCCAGAAGACCCAAATAGCCCCAAAGACCCAAAATATCCTGAAGACCCAAAACACCCTGAAGACCCAAAAGAATCCCGGAGACCCAAAATACCCCGAAGACCCAAAACACCCCGAAGACCCAAAATATTCTTAAAGGCTCAGAGGAACTAAAAGACTGTGAAGACCCAAAATAAACTGAAGACCCCAAATACACAGAAGACCCAAAATACCCTTAAAGGCCCAGAGGATCCAAAATACCCTGAAGACCCAAATGGCCCCAAAGCACTAAAAGACCCCGAAGACCCAAAACACCCCAAAGACCCAAAACACCCCGAAGACCCAAAACACCCTGAAGACCCAAAACACCCTGAAGACCCAACACACCCTGAAGACCAAAAACACCCTAAAGACCCAAAAGACCCCAAAGACCCTGAAGACCAAAAGCACCATGAAGACCCAAAACACACTGAAGACCCCAAAGACCCTTTAGACCCAAACGACCCTTAAATACACTGAAGAACCAAAATACTCCCAAAGACACTTAAAGACCCAGAGGAACCAAAATACCTAAAAGACCCCAAAGATCCAAAACACCCCAAAGACCCAAAACACCCCAAAGACCCAAAAGATTCTTAAAGACTCAGAGGAACTAAAAGACCCTGACGACCCAAAAGACCCAAAATACCCTTAAAGGTCCAAAGGATCCAAAAGGCCCTGAAGCCTCAAATGGTCCCGAAGACCCAAAAGACCCCGAAGACTCAAAAGACCCCGAATACCCAAAACACCCCAAAGAGCTAAAAAAACCCCGAAGACCCAAAACACCCTGAAGACCCAAAAGACCTGAAGTCCCAAAATACCCTGAAGATTCAAAAGACCTGGAAGACCCAAAAGACCCTGAAGACCCTTAAATATCCTTTAGACCAAAAAGACCCTGAAATACACCAAAGAACAAAAAATACCCCAAAGACCCTTAAAGACCCAGAGGAACCAAAAGACCCTTAAGACCGAAAAGCCCCTGAAGATACTGAAGACCCAAAAGACCCTGAAGACCCAAAAGACCCTGAAGACGCCAAAGACCCTGAAGACCCAAAACACCATGAAGACCAAAAAGACACCGAAATGGTCAAAGATGCCTATCCCTCTGAAATGACGTGTGGTGAGGCGCGCGGAGTCACAATAGTAAACATACAAAGCAACAGTACTTTGCAAAGCTCCTTGCAATCCCATCAGCATGCCAATAACCTTAAGATCCCCACAGATGGTCGAATTGTAACTGTTGTACTTGACGGCATCCAGAAGTATGCCCATGTTTTCATGAGTTTCCTTCAAGTGAACAAAGTGTGCAATGGGAATGCAAGGTGTCTGATTCCCGTTGTGTTGTAGGACAGCTTTCAGGCTTCTTTTGGATGAATCAATGAATATACGCCATTCATATGACATGTGTACTTGCAATAGTAGGGAACTAAACAGACCATCTATATCATTGCAATAGCAAAGGGGACCATCAACTGTGAACATTCTCGCCAGAGCTTTATTTCTGCTGCGATAGTAAGATACTTTGACACTGTTGTCGAGTAGTCCTTTCTCTTGGAGTCTTGGGGCATGAAGTTCTGCCTTCTCTTTGGGAAGGGCCAGATCTCTTATGAGATCATTGAACTCCTCTTGGGTAAACAACTCTGGTCCAGCTGTTTCAACATCAGGAGAGTAATCTGGATCAGCCGAATCATTGTTTCCACCATCTGCACATCCATCGCATTCCAAATCATCAGCCACCGAAGCAATTCCGTCCATGGGGGGTATTGGAACACGAATTGTGTCATTTTGAGGGATGTATCTTCTTGCTGAGTCTAGGTTTGGGTAGATGATTTTATGTTTCGTTTTCTTCGAGAATCCAGCAATATCAAGCAAATAAAAGTAGCAATCACTGTAATGATCTCTTGGTTCACGCCATACCATCGGTACAGCAAATGGCATTGATTTTTTTTCTTCCATTCAGCCAATCTCTTAGTCCGTTCGAGCATGATGTGCAGATGTTATGGGGTGCCCACGTCTTTGCTTGGTCTCCCAGTTGGCATCCAATGTATAAGCGATGGCTTTTCTTGAGATGATTCGTGATAGCCTGTCTCTGTGACTTGGATGTAAATGAGCCACCTACGTAACAAAAGTTATCTGGTGAGTTTTTGCACTTTCTAGGCATTAGTGCTGGAAAAACTCATCCAATTAGTAACAAAAGTTATCTGGTGAGTTTTTGCACTTTCTAGGCATTAGTGCTGGAAAAACTCATCCAATTCGTTTCTGTAATTACCTGGAAAAAGCAGAAAAAGTTATTAGAAAATGGGTTTGAACAAAACAAGTCAGAAATATTAGATAAACCACCATAAAGTGCCAGAAAGAAAGAAATATACTCAATCAAACCGATTCATTAAACTCTGCACACCATAAATATCTTCCAAGCCAGTTATGATGAAAAGCATACCTTCTAGAAAAAAAGTAAGGACAGATTTGGAATCAGCATCCAAAAATCTATTAAGAGCACACAGAAACACTCTTGATGATCTTAACTTGTTGATCAGTGTTTCCAAGCAGATGGCAGATGACCTGGAGCAAAAAGAGAGGGTGAAGACACCAGAAAGAGGGGGTATGGAGCGGCAGAGCAGGATTTAAAAGATGCGTGGGCTGATTCCGTCTGGTCCAGTTGCAGAATCAGTCGAGGTTTGACAGAAACTTCTCCACCTTGTCAGGTCAAGGAGCAGCTTGGTATGACTTGGTAAGGTGGGTACAGAGAGGGATGGGTTTTTGACACTAGATTTTGAAGCAAACACAGAGTTGAGGCATTCAGCTTTTTACAGGCAGTGTCAGCTGTGCAGCCGTTTGAGGTAAGGGAGGGGATGGAAGGGAAACAAACACCAGAAACAGATTTGACCAGACACCACCAGGATTTGGAGGAGGGAGACAGGATTGAGAGTTGAGTCTTGAGATAAGGGAGGTATTGTTCCCTGGTTCTCCTGAGGGTAGACACACCCTTGTTCCGAGCTTTGTGAAAGAAACTGAGATTGCCTTCAGTTGGATTAGCCTTCCATGAGGTGAAGGCAAGTTGGTTCAGGGCAACTGCCTCACCACAAGATTCAGTGTACCATGGACGGGAGGAAGCGTATCACAACTGAAGATGAGATGGGATAAATCTGTGCATGAGGGAGAGCAGTTTGCTTGGAAGAATTCCCATGAAGAGTTGATGTCAGAGGCAGTAGAGATGGGAGACCAGTCCAGATGATTGATGGCTGCTTGAAGACCGTGCCAGTTGGCCTGAGTGAAATGCCAGACTCGTCGACGCTGAGGAGGCTCTCTGAGAATGGCCAGAGAGATGTCCACCTTAACAAGCAAATGATCAGAAGAACCGGTTGGAGCAGAAGAAAAACAACAGTCATTTGCAGGGAAGTTTGTCATAACCAAGTCTAGAAGAGATGATGTACCGTTGACTGAGTTCCGGGTCGGGAAATTTACAGATTGTGTCAGTCCCAATGAGTCACAGAGGTCCTTTGCTGAGGTGCCATGGCTGGAGTGAGTGGTACACACACCCAGCCAGCTGGCATGATGACAGTTGAAATGGCCACTTATGAGGAAGATAGAGTTGGGACGATTGGGTAGAAGTTGGTCCATGTTGTCCGACAGCGAGATGTAAATGGCGTCATCACTGTTTGGCAGATGGTACAACACACATATGAACAAAAGGTGGGAGTGGAGGGGAAGCCATAGTCAAAGGTAGTCATGGGGTTTGGGAGGTGTAAGAGCAGCACACGGAGAGTGAGAAATAGAGTATTTATGTGCAGTGCAACTCCGCCACCAGGACGAGGCTCAGGTCGATCATACCGAAGGAGGGAGTAATCAGGAAAAGATACGAAGGAGTCAGAGACATATTGAAAGAGGAAAGTTTCTGTTAAGCAGATTAAGTGTTGTTTATCAGAAGCAACCTGTATGGCGAGGTCAATCAGGTTTGAGCGAAGTCCCCGGATGTTTGAGGTACATAGCGTTAAGGAAAAGGGAGTCGGAGAATCAGGTACAAGAGAAGGGAGGTTGGGAGGGGGCTAAGATGAGGGAGAGGAGGAGGTAGGGAGAGCTGTTGACAGTGTGTCAGAGATTGCAGAAGAGAGAGGGGCAGGATGAGGGGGGGGGGGGGAAGAGGCTAGGTGGTGATGTGATAAGGCACAGTGAGGAGTAATTTGGGGGGGGGGCAGAAGGAAGCAGAAGAATGGAGGTGGTGGAGGAATGGTTTGGAAGAGAGAGGAAGGGGGGGGGGGCGGCGGAGGCTGCTTTGTGGGTAAGTTAAGAGGAAACTTTGGGGAAGAGGGTTGAGGAGGAAGTTTTAAAGGGGAGGGGTGAGGAGGGAGATTAGATGGGGAGTGGTGAGGAGGGAGATTTGAAGGGGAAGGGTGAGGGGGGAGATTTGAAGGGGAGGAGTGAGGGGGAGATTTAAAGGGGATGGGTGAGGGGGAGATTTGAAGGGGATGGGTGAGGGGGGAGATTTGAAGGGGAGGGGTGAGGGGGGAGATTAGAAGGGGAGGTGAAATTCCATATACTGTGTGGATTCCTCTCTATTGTTATTCCCTATCCCAGGTGTATTTGAGGTTCTGCCATGTACCATTTGTCCATTGTGCCTCATTGATTGCCAGAGCACCAAATTGGGCATTGGAATTTTATAGTGCCAGTCAGATTAGGCATTTGTAATTTGGCCAAGGTACCAGTGATAACCACACTATTTTTTTGTCCAAAGCCACCATGGGATCTTGAAGAACCACAAGCTATTAATGCAAGCAGACCTAAGACCCAGTTTGTGAAGGACAGCACATTGATGCAATGCCTCACCTGCAGAGCACCAGTCCAACAATTTATTTCTATAGTCAGGTGGAAAATCAAAAACAGATGCAACCATTCAAAGGAAAGTTCACTACCTCTGCAACATCCTGCCAGACTTGATAAAGTCTCTTGCTTACAGATGTTCTAACCAGAGGCCATAGCCTGAGAGTAAATAAAAGAGGGCTAGGACAGTAATAACGACGACGACACTCCGGAGAGTGCACACCTCGCCAGGCTGAACAGTTTACGTTTTGTATCCCACTGATAGGCCGGATCTGGATTCGGACCTGAACCAAAATCGAATCGGCTTGTTCTTGTCACCTAACCAACTCCTCCACCAAGTTTAGTCATAACTCGTCTCTAACTTTTTAAAATATCATGTTAAATATCGCTTTTAGCCGTGTCTCTCAATGGTGAAGAATCACTTAAAAATTAAATAATTGTCGTATCCGAATCCATATTCAGATCTTCACCAAAATTGAATCGATTAGTCCTTGTCAGACATCCAACCTGTCCATCAAGTTTTATCCGAATCTGTCCACAACTTTTTGAGATATCCTGCTATGTATCGTTTTTGGCCCGATCTCCCAATGGTGAAGAATCACTTAAAAAATTAAATAATTCTCATATCCGAATCCATATTCAGATCTTCACCAAATTCGAATCGATTCCTCCTTGTCAGACATCCAACCTGTCCACCATGTTTCGTCCAAATCCGTCCACAACTTTTTGAGATATCATGTTCACAGACAGACAGACAAACAGACAGACAGACGGGGTAAAAGCATAACGTCCACCTACCTTCGGTGGTGGAGGTAATAATAATAAGGCAGGGATTTTCAGTCAGTTACCTTTGGAATGGTCTCCCTAGAAAGGTAATGGCAGGAGAAACAGAACAGTTGATCATTTTAAACGGGTATTGGATAGGTACCTTTTTAGGAAAGGTACTGTTACGGACCGCGGATTGGATGTTATTTACCGAGCGGAGGTAACCGCGGCCGAACAGTTGTTCCCCGTTTCTTCCCGACTCACCCGATTCACCCAGACATTGGCCAAATCGCGCTATGCCAAATCAATGATAGAAAGGACACGACGACTGGGAAAGATGAAACGACGCAAGGGGGGTACAGTTCTCAAGACCTCCGGAGGAGGGTATAATTACAGTGGTGGAGAAAAGGGGTAGATTACAAGGCAGAGTGAGGTAAAGACACAGAAGAGATGGGCACTTAAATACAGTCTTATCTATTCCCAGACAGACCACGGACAAACGGACAAGGTAGACTTACACAGGGATTGATGGCAGGGATGGACAGGTAGGTCACTGGCACAAGGTGCACCTTGGCTCGGGGACAGGATAAAGCACGGTTCAAGATGCAGGGAGGTCTCACAGCGCTCGGAGGTGGTCTTGCTTGCTCCAAGCTCAGCGCGCATCTTCTGACGTCACCTCTCTCGCACTGCGCATGCTCAGCGGGGAGTGACACGCCCTCGGCTGGTTGGTTCCGCCCCAACTGGGGCCGGTCCGCCGCTTCCATTGGGTGCGGGGGGGTTACCGGGCTCCGCCCTTGACGAGGAGCCGACAGGGAGCCCCTGTTTGGTAACCCCGTCGAGCACATGTCCGATGGCGGCTCGTTGGGAAGGCCTGGTGTCCTCCCACCACTCCTACCAAGCCGGAGTGAGGACGTGCACTCCCTGCGCTCGTTGTTGTTGTTGTTGTTGTTGTTGTTGAAGAGAACTGTGAGGAAGAGCTGCGGGGAGGTATTGGGAGGTCCTAAACTTCCTAACGGTGCCATACAATCACATTCTGGTGCAACGAAGGGTCAGAATTAATGGAAACGAATCCTTAACTGACATAGACTAAGAATAACTAGCAAGATGTCCTATCGTTGGCTACCTGAGATGCGGTGGACCTGGATGCGACATTTAATGGGGGAAATAGGGGTAGGTCGGGTCTACAGAGTGTTGTTTACAGAAAATGGGACTAGGGAATGGAGGATTGGGGAGAGTTGGGAAGTATTGAGGAAATAGGGGAATATTTACAAGCGGATATGGATGGATGCAAATCCCATATCCGCAACAGTACTTTTGGATAGGCGTTGGAGATAGAGGGTACAGGGATGTTGGCAGGACCTGAAGGTAGTTTGCATGTGGATGGGTGGTAGTTTCATGTGTAATAATAATAAACTAGAACGCCACTCAGTAGAGCGCATACTCCCGCCGTGGGTGAAGTTGGAATAGTACGATTTCACAAAAGTTTGAGGGAGTAGTTCAGTGACAACACAAGACAAGACAACACAAGACAGACACTGCACAGATATACGTTTAGAATATATAGAAGATAATGTTAAAAAGAAACAAGGCAATTTCACTTACATTTTCGGATTCAGCGTTCAATTCTGTATAAGTGAGTGTATTTTGAGGCATGTGTGACTTCAAATAAAATTGTAAACCAGGAAAAACGTTCGTTTCATTCCTTAGGGATACAACATGTAAAACTGGCCCAAACGTCAAAACAAAACTCGCTCATTTTAAGTCGTACAAGCTGATGCGACCACTCATTCTTCTGGGAAGAATCCCCTGCACATGCTGGTCACACTTATAACTCACCTAAGTCTTTATAAGTTCATCAAATAGTGACACCGCGATTGACATTCGCTGAGGTAAATGTTGATATCTCTTCTGAGGTAAAACAAACAAACAAAAAAAAAACAGTTTCAAAGCATATACGTATCAAACGATACATTTAATGAAACGGGGAAAACCGAATACACACTTTGGTGATTTTAAAATGACAGAATATGTCTTTATTAGAAAAAAGAAAAAAAAATGAACGTTGAAGACGACGCTGCTAAAAAATATAACGCTCTAATGCATAACCACGAGTTTAAACTACATTTACAACAAATATGAAAACTATTTTCATATCTCAATGTTAAATATAGAATATATAGAAGATAATGTTAAAAAAAAAAATGAGCCCTATCTTCCAATGGTAAAAAGATCCTTCAAAAAATTCCTGGATCCGGAATAATATCCTGAGCTTCACCAAAAACTAATCAATTCTTCCTTATCCCAAGGGCAATCATCCCACCAACTTTCATCCAAATCCGTTCAGAACTTTTCCAGATATCTTGTTCACACACACACACACACACACACACACACACACACACACACACACACACACACACACACACACACACACACACACACACACACACACACACACACACGATCGAATGCATTACTCCCTGGCGGGAATAAAAATACTTTTGCCCAATATGTTGTTATTTCATTCGAATAAATGTCACGTCACCTTTCTCCCCGCATTGCAGTTGCGTTTTGTCTGCTCAGGTGTTGGAGTAGCGCGCCTTTCCATTAGTATTTGACGACTTATTCAAAAATACCTCCTCCTGTTGGCACTGCATCACACAGTTCCATTAAAATGGGATTTCACTAGAAATTGTACAATCTGTCGAACAATTAGTTTACCTGTACCACAAAGTCCACAATCTGATAAGATAAGCGATATTGTGCCTTTGCACCATAAAATTCATAGGTATGGAATGTAGTGACGACAGGTGCAATGAAATCGACTCCTAATTTTCCTTGCCAGCAATATAATGAATATAAAGAATGGAGGATGAACCACAAGGAGGGCTTTATATGAATGGAGAGGGATGTTGAAACATTGCAATTCAATGAGAAAGTCCTGAGGTCGCAAAGGTTAATAGTGAGATGGAGATTCCATGGAATGTTTTCCAAAGGTGCTGAAACGTTTTTCTTAGAATAGGGCAAGCTATGAGGATATTCAAAATACATCATCCGAGTTGTGCCTTCCAGATAGCAGCAGAAAGTGCCCGTCAATGCCAAAGATCAAATTTAGTGAATGAACCATGTTTTCCGACCAATCATTGGCCTTTCCGTGCTATATGGGCCATTTGATTTCGCCAGGTAGTCAGTCATATATGGTTATGTCTACATGTGCTCTTCCACTATTCCAGCATTCGAATCAACAATCTTCAAATGTCCAGCCACATCTTGCTACCACCAGGGAAAGTTCATGTTTACCATATCTGTCCATTATCTTCGATCCGCTTCCAACCGCTGCTCGTCCCATAAGTCAAGCCGTTTGCTTCGTTCCCCAGGTGCCGTGCCCTCAAGCTTGGGTTTGCCTTGAATTTTATGCAATACTAACGAAGTGTTCAGCACAGAAATTGAATTGAATATTTAATGAAAGTAACTATTGACAATGTGAAGCACTGGATCTGAGATCAAGATTGAATTTTGACTTCTCAAGTGCTAAATACTAACTCTGTAATAATAGTGACAGGTCTTATTTGCTCTCTTCCACCTGTGTCTCTCTCTCTCTCTCTCTCTCTCTCTCTCTCTTTCCACATCCTCATCCTCCTTTTCTCTCTTTCTCTCTCTCTCTTTTTCTTTCTCTTTCTCTTTCTCTTTCTTTCTCTTTTTCTTTTTCTTTCTTTCTTTCTCTCTCTCTCTCTCTCTCTCTCTCTCTCTCTCTCTCTCTCTCTCTCTCTCTCTCTCTCTCCCTCCTACCTCGCTCTCTCCCCTTCCTAGCTCCCACCCTTCTTCGCTCACCCTCCTCAATCTCTTACTCTTGCTCCCCCTCCTCTATCTCCCCCTCCCTTACCCCATGTCTTCCCCTACTTTAGCTCCCCCTCCTCTCTCTCCCTCCCCTCTTTCTTTTCCCCCTCTCTCTCCCACCCCTTCTCTCCCTTTCTCTGTCCCCTCCTTTCTTGGTATTCCCATCAGCAAAGTGATGGGTGGTATTTGCTAGTATTAAATAAAAGGGTTCGTTGAAGAATGTTTTTTTCTAAATAGGATTTTAAACATATTTGGTGTTTCCAGGAAAATTGTGTCACTCTATAAAGCTTATTAATGCATAACTTCTTGATCTAATTCATATGTTCTACTGAACGACAGAGACTATACACAACAGATTGGCCTGTTTTTGTGTTCCCATCTGAGAAAACAGCTCATGATGCTGGAATCCCAACTTCAAATCCAAAATACTGCTTCGACTTGTATCATGTCTCCGAATGTCCTGGTAATTCATGGAAAAGGCTCGTGGTCTAGCTCTCTTAATGCTTTGTCCTGCAAGTGATATAAAGTATTACAGAAAGGTTCTTACAGATGTGTTAGACTCCACAGAGGAAGGGGAGTGTTAAGAAGAAGAAGAAGAAGAAGACGAAGAAGTTAAGAATATTAAGTTAGAAGAAAATGAGGAAGTGAAGAAGAAGAAGAAGAAGAAGAAGAAGTTAAGAATATTAAGTTAGAAGAAAATGAGGAAGTGAAGAAGAAGAAGAAGAAGAAGAGGAAGAAGAAGAAGAAGAAGAAGAAGAAGAAGAGAAGAATTAAAATTGATTTCCATTTCAGCCTAATTAATATAATCCTCAAAGAATTGAAGATTATATATAAATGATGATACCACACCAAAGTAGAAAGTCAGAAGGCCACTGATTGGAGTACAGTATGTTGAAACGTAAGCTGATCCAGGTTCTTTCAATAATGCCAATGTAAAAATAAATTATTTTAATTATTTGTTGATGTTTTATCCAGGAGTTTCAATGATGAAGATTCCATTATGTAACTATAGACATAGTGTCGCTGCAATGAAACAACCCTTGAGTCGTATAGGCCTTATCGGTTGTGTTGTACGACTCATTGTCGCCAAAGTCATTTTCTAATTCAAAATGCCATGAATATTAAAAAAACCACCTTTAGAGGCCATTTTTCCCCGCAAAGCGGGGGTTGGCCTTTTTCGGGAACCGTGGTTGTTGTTGTTTTTCGGTCCCCTTTTTGAAGCAATGTTTTACGGCCGGATGCCCTTCCTGCCGCCAACCCTTTTTGCCGCCTGAATATGACATTGGTTATTCAACAGTATTGTTATGAAAATGGGGATTTTCATTTGTTTTGTTGTGGCGTTTTTGCTGATTGGTTAACATGTTTTCAGAAATTGGCTATGTGGTCAGCCCAACCTAACCTAACATTCTAACCTAACCTAACCTTCTTCCTAACCCTATCCCTAACAACTCGGTCATGGCTGATGGTTTCATTGAGAAAATAGATGCTGAAAGTACTAATATGGAAGTTTGAATGTTTGATCACAGTATGAATATTGCAAGACCAATGGTGGCTGGTGTTTTAATGACAAGCTGACGACTCTTCACAAATGACACCATAGGATATTTAACTGAACTAACGACCAGTGCTGGAAGATGAGTCCTCTAGTTGAACATCCTTCTGACAGACGGTCTACCCATTGATGCCTCATCTTGCACACAAAACACTGGCGTGAGAGTTTATACCTGGAGATTTGAACTCGTGTAAGTCACCTCAAAGGTGAGTGTGCGTACCTTCTTAGGCTATAATGCCAGCCTCCAACAAAGCCTTTATTACAATAATTAACAAATCAAAATATGAACTTCATGAAACATTGCACACCATAATGCGTCACATCTCCAAGTTCATGGCAGTACTACTAGATTTGTCATTCTCAAGAGACTTTGCGGAATTTCCAATCAGTATAATGGCATTCCTGGTTATGGAAAATGGGAATCACAGGCGTGCGATGAGGATAAACTTGAAGTCAGGAATATAAATAATAAAAGAGATATGAACTTCTTCTGTGTTAATCATTTCAAACACTGACAAAAAATCTTGTGGATTGAAGCAGAACATCAAATCATTCCAGAATATGACAGGTATGCCGGTTTACAATATTATTATATTGTATTGTTCCACAAAATGATGGACATACCTGAAACACTTACCATTAATTTACAAACATGTACATTAATAATATTGTAATATAAAACTATCGATTTATATATTTAAACTAATTAATATCGAACTTTCAGGATTAACTGTTATATTCCGTAGGCCACAATCGTGGCCCGCGCCATTGTTCAACAATCTATATTGTTTGTTCCTATTTGATTGTTCAACAATCTATATTGTTTGTTTCTATTTGATTGTTCAACAATCTATATTGTTTGTCCCTATTTGATTGTTCAACAATCTGTATTGTTTGTTTCTATTTGATTGTTCAACAATCTATATTGTTTGTTCCTATTTGATTGTTCAACAATCTATATTGTTTGTTCCTATTTGATTGTTCAACAATCTGTATTGTTTATTCCTATTTGATTGTTCAACAATCTGTATTGTTTGTTCCTATTTGATTGTTCAACAATCTGTATTGTTTGTTTCTATTTGATTGTTCAACAATCTATATTGTTTGTTCCTATTTGATTGTACAACAATCTATATTGTTTGTTCCTATTTGATTGTTCAACAATCTGTATTGTTTGTTCCTATTTGATTGTTCAACAATCTATATTGTTTGTTCCTATTTGATTGTTCAACAATCTGTATTGTTTGTTCCTATTTGATTGTTCAACAATCTATATTGTTTGTTCCGATTTGATTGTTCAACAATCCGTATTGTTTGTTCCTATTTGATTGTTCAACAATCTGTATTGTTTGTTCCTGTTTGATTGTTCAACAATCTGTATTGTTTGTTCCTATTTGATTGCTCAACAATCTGTATTGTTTGTTCCGATTTGATTGTTCAACAATCTGTATTGTTTGTTTCTATTTGATTGTTCAACAATCTGTATTGTTTGTTCCTATTTGATTGTTCAACAATCTATAAAGTTTGTTCCTATTTGATTGTTCAACAATCTGTATTGTTTGTTCCTATTTGATTGTTCAAGAATCTATATTGTTTGTTCCTATTTGATTGTTCAACAATCTGTATTGTTTGTTCCTATTTGATTGTTCAACAATCTATATTGTTTGTTTCTATTTTATTGTTTAACAATCTGTATTGTTTGTTCCTATTTGATTGTTCAACAATTTGTATTGTTTGTTCCTATTTGATTGTTCAACAATCTGTATTGTTAGTTCCTGTTTGATTGTTCAACAATCTGTATTGTTTGTTCCTGTTTGATTGTTCAACAATCTATATTGTTTGTTTCTATTTGATTGTTCAACAATCTGTATTGTTTGTTTCTATTTGATTGTTCAACAATCTGTATTGTTTGTTCCTATTTGATTGTTCAAGAATCTATATTGTTTGTTCCTATTTGATTGTTCAACAATCTGTATTGTTTGTTCCTATTTGATTGTTCAACAATCTGTATTGTTTGTTCCTATTTGATTGTTCAACAATCTGTATTGTTTGTTCCTATTTGATTGTTCAACAATCTGTATTGTTTGTTCCTATTTGATTGTTCAACAATCTGTATTGTTAGTTCCTGTTTGATTGTTCAACAATCTGTATTGTTTGTTCCTGTTTGATTGTTCAACAATCTATATTGTTTGTTTCTATTTGATTGTTCAACAATCTGTATTGTTTGTTTCTATTTGATTGTTCAACAATCTGTTTTGTTTGTTTCTATTTGATTGTTGATTCTATTCTATTTGAATCGATTTCTATTGAAATCCCAACTTCTGTCCTGGATGTCCTTGGTGTCCTTGTGTTTTTTCTTCTCCCACCCCCCCCCCTTCCCACGCCTCCTCCCCCCAAGCCCTCTCCCTCCCACACATCTCCCTGCTCTTAAATGTTGTGTGCTCTCAAGTGCTTGTGTGCTTCCCCTTCTCTTGTCTTCCGCTCCCTCTTTTTATATATTTTGTTTGTCTGGTTGATTTGTTTGTGAAGTAAATGTCAGCTCTTTCACGAGCCTCGATTCAGTATCCGGAAAAAAAAATAAAAAATTGTTCAACAATCTATATTGTTTGTTTCTATTTGATTGTTCAACAATCTGTATTGCTTGTTCCTATTTGATTGTTCAACAATCTGTATTGTTTGTTTCTATTTGATTGTTCAACAATCTATATTGTTTGTTCCTATTTGATTGTTCAACAATCTATATTGTTTGTTCCTGTTTGATTGTTCAACAATCTGTATTGTTTGTTCCTATTTGATTGTTCAACAATCTGTATTGTTTGTTCCTATTTGATTGTTCAACCATCTGTATTGTTTGTTCCTATTTGATTGTTCAACAATCTGTATTGTTTGTTCCTATTTGATTGTTCAAAAATCTGTATTGTTTGTTCCTGTTTGATTGTTCAAAAATCTGTATTGTTTGTTCCTGTTTGATTGTTCAAAAATCTATATTGTTTGTTCCTATTTGATTCTTCAACAATCTGTATTGTTTGTTTCTATTTGATTGTTCAACAATCTGTATTGTTTGTTTCTATTTGATTGTTCAACAATCTATATTGTTTGTTCCTATTTGATTGTTCAACAATCTATATTGTTTGTTCCTATTTGATTGTTCAACAATCTGTATTGTTTGTTCCTATTTGATTGTTCAACAATCTATATTGTTTGTTCCTATTTGATTGTTCAACAATCTGTATTGTTTGTTCCTATTTGATTGTTCAACAATCCGTATTGTTTGTTCCTATTTGATTGTTCAACAATCTGTATTGTTTGTTCCTGTTTGATTGTTCAACAATCTGTATTGTTTGTTCCTGTTTGATTGTTCAACAATCTGTATTGTTTGTTCCTATTTGATTGTTCAACAATCTGTATTGTTTGTTCCTATTTGATTGTTCAACAATCTGTATTGTTTGTTCCTATTTGATTGTTCAACAATCTATATTGTTTGTTCCTATTTGATTGTTCAACAATCTGTATTGTTTGTTCCTATTTGATTGTTCAACAATCCGTATTGTTTGTTCCTATTTGATTGTTCAACAATCTGTATTGTTTGTTCCTGTTTGATTGTTCAACAATCCGTATTGTTTGTTCCTATTTGATTGTTCAACAATCTGTATTGTTTGTTCCTGTTTGATTGTTCAACAATCTGTATTGTTTGTTTCTATTTGATTGTCTGTTTGATTGTTCAACAATCTGTGTTGTTTGTTCCTATTTGATTGTTCAACAATCTGTATTGTTTGTTCCTATTTGATTGTTCAACAATCTGTATTGTTTGTTCCTATTTGTTGACATGTGGACATGTTCAGCATGGCCTTAAATGATTGGATTCAAATGTATTACGATGATTGGAATCTTCAATGAGTGGAAAAATATCATATTTTCATATCGCACAATGGAAAGATTCAGCACTCAAACAGGTCACCTCCATGTTTTTCATTTTATGTATTTATTTATTTTACTAAGTCTTGCAGGATGTCTTAAACAGCAGTTTGACTACCATAAGTATAAATGACAATGGAAAAGCATGTTGGGGTTTTTTAATCACACAATTTTCAAACCTAAATCGTGCAATATCAAGGTATTTTAATATATGGAACAAAAGTTTGAAAACTGCAGTTTAAATTGATTAATTTGCTCTCTTCAGCACACAATGTCACTGTAAATAGTAAATTCAGCCTTGGTGTCGATCTACGCCCCCCTGCCATATACCCCGATGTGAAAATGGACTTAAACCACAAGTCAATTGTTTTTTATTTCCCTATTTTTGCAGGGTCTGTTAGACAACACTGGATTTGACATTTCGTCCTCGTTTTTTTAAAAGATCGGACAAACACACGAGTGGCCTTGGAGGAAATGACGTAACTTCCTGGAACACTTTGGGTGTTCCTCTCCCACCCCTCAATATGATGCCATCCATGGTGCCTAGCTGTATGTTAATCTCCAAAGGGTGAGCATGAAGCAAAAAAAAAGAAGCAGATGCACCACTTTTAGTGTTTAGTATGATTCAGCTGTGGTTGAAAACAATCTGCTAACCCAACAGACTCAGAGCAAATCCACTTATCACAATACCACTTTTTTGTCTACTTAGTCGATGCTTGTAGAAAAGCTAACATATAACAAAGGGAGTGGGTGACAAGAGGGGGAGAGAGGGAAGCACAACAACAGTTGGACAGTGACATCAAGAGATCTGTGGAAGGGAGAGGGCTGGGGCGGGGTACACGGGATAAACAAGATGGACACTATAGGGGATTTCAGGAAAGAAAACGGGGAATTTGAAGAAGGTGGGTTTGGGGTCGATTAACGGGGGTAGAAAAGATCAAGTGTTTGCATGGGAGAAGATATGAGATGGTGGTGAACAGCTGTTTTGAAGTCCTGGAGGAACAAATGGGATTGAAGAGAGTGAGGGAGTTTGTTCCAGAGGCAGAAACAAAGAGGAATGAAAGAGTGAAGGTGAGCAGAGAGTCTTGATTTTGGCAGTTTCACCAGAAGAGGATTGCTGACAGATTTTATGCATCCAGCAGGAATATTTGTGGGACAGAGCACAGATAGAGCTGGGGGAGCTAGGCCGGTGAGGAGTCGGTAGAAGATACTGTTAGCAATTAGAAAAGTAGAAGGTAGAAAATAAAAGCACTGTTGTTGTTGCCCTATGCCCACGAAGTAAAAAGTAGGGTTACGCAATTGGTTCATGTCTATCTGTCTATCCGTCTGTTTTAACAGCTTATGATCGAGGAACTGCTTATTTAATTATGTAATTAATTGAAAATTAAATAATTAATCAATTAATTGAGGAATCATTAAATCAAAAATACCCTTCATAGCCAAATCACTAGGTCACTGTCGTGTCCAAATATCAGCTTCCGAGCTCAAAAGGTGAATGAGATATTGCCCGGACAAGAAAGAAAATAAGTACTTAATAAATCGATAATAATTAAGTAATTGATAAATCAACTGATTAATAAATAAAAAATTAATGCCGTTTTTGCCAAAGCACTTGTTCACTGTTGTCCAAATTTCAGATTCCTAGCTCAAAGGATGGCTGAGATATCACCAAGACAAACGAGAGAACCTTGACCTTTGACCTATATAGTCAAAAGAACGTTGACAGCCTCCCTTTTGTTCTTCAGAATCATCTGGTGAGGTTTGACGGAGTCAGCTGAAAGCGTTCACGATTTATGGCACTCACAGACAGCCAAACAAACAAAGAAACAAACGAGACAGACTGACATATGATGAAAATTTGCCATTTTCGTCATAACAGTTTTTAGCTCTTACACGAGCCTCGATCTTGTATACAATATATATATATATATATATATATATATATATACAAACAAATAAACGAGACAGAGACCGACATAACAAAGAGACAAGGCTGAAAAAACCTTCCTCCATATTCGGTGGTGGAGGTAACAAGTGCTTTCTCATTGCAGCAAATTGACAACCTTTTTGCTCTTTGACCTCATCTCAGTCGTTTCCGCACGACCTCCAGCTGACAGGGGAACGTGTCAACTACCACTCTCGTTCGCTCACCTTAGATCGAACAAAAAATTGTGCCCAACTCCTCTTAAACTCGACTCCCGTGGACCTCGAAACAAATATCTTTTCTCATGAAATATTTCAGCACAGACTTTGTGCGCTTATCTCATTAGCACTCAGCAGAAAACGAAAGAAAGAAAAGGAAAACAGCATTCCCTGTGATTTATCCATTTATTCTAATGTACTTTGCAACACAAGCAATTATTGATAAATTTACATTTGATTCATTATAGTCACCCTTTGTAAAATATGTATTAGCAGATTTATTTATTTATTTATTTAATTGAAAGACCTTCTCATGTACATTTATCCAGTGTTTTTCACCGCTTTAGAGGGCTTCATGCTTGTAATAAACAACAAAAGGCAGACATCACTGGATAATTTCGAATACTTCAAAAGAAATACTAATTAGGCACACAGATGGAATAAATGCATCCTAATTTGTCGAGAAGCCCAAGTGTTTTGCCAAACAATGGATGTTTATCCACGGCATGGCTCGATGGCATTGCTGTTCAAGGCTGAAGTATGAAGAGGTCATGTTCTTTTGAAGAGCTTGCCTGTAACTGTGCGTGTTGAAGATTTTGAGTGTTGTATCACCGTGCTCATTTATTAAGCTAATTTTGAGATTGAGAGAATTTGAAATGTAAAAAATATTTGAAAAAATTTGACAAATTTGACATTGAGAGAAGATAAATTTTACAAGCTTCTGATTCCACTTTATCCAAAATGTCGAATACAGTATAACAAAAGGAAACCTCTATTTCAGACAAGCATCTACAGGAATACAGCTTCGTCATTATTGATGGAGGAAATCAACCTGTCATTGCTTGTCATCCATTGAACTGATGGTGAGAGCTCCAGGATCCAGGACTGATGGCGAGAGCTCTAGGATCCAGGACTGATGGCGAGAGCTCCAGGATCCAGGACTGATGGTGAGAGCTCCAGGATCCAGGACTGAAGGCGCGAGCTCTAGGATCCAGGACTGATGGCGAGAGCTCTCGGATCCAGGACTGATGGCGAGAGCTCCAGGATCCAGGACTGATGGTGAGAGCTCCAGGATCCAGGACTGATGGTGAGAGCTCCAGGATCCAGGACTGATGGTGAGAGCTCTAGGATCCAGGACTGATGGTGAGAGCTCTAGGATCCAGGACTAATGGTGAGAGCTCCAGGATCCAGGACTGATTGTGAGAGCTCCAGGATCCAGGACTGATGGTGAGAGCTCCAGGATCCAGGACTGATGGTGAGATCTCCAGGATCCAGGACTAATGGTGAGAGCTCCAGGATCCAGGACTGATTGTGAGAGCTCCAGAATCCAGGACTGATGGTGAGAGCTCCAGGATCCAGGACTGATTGTGAGAGTTCCAGGATCCAGGACTGATGGTGAGAGCTCCAGAATCCAGGACTGATGGTGAGAGCTCCAGGATCCAGGACTGATGGTGTGTGGATACAAAATATTCTTTTGAAAAAATCAGACATTATATCTGGTAAAGGTTTGTGGGTTTTTTTTGTTTTTTTTTTGCCTTTTGATGACCGAGTTCTATCACATGTGAGCTCAACACAAATGTGAGAAAGAAATTAATCGAGCAAAATAACAACAGAAATCTATCAAGCGAAAGCACGACAGCGATTACCTGGATGGCGGAATTGGGAGCATCTGTATGGAATAAAATTCACTAATCGCGGTATTAGTTAGAAGTTCGAACTTCTTTATTACAAACGATTATTTGTGTGAATTTGCAGGCAGAAACTGATTTATGTGCATATTCCAGGTTGGCTTTCACTCAATGACACACCATCTGGTTCTCCCCATTGTGCGCCTTCTTCTGCGCTTCTTTTTGTGATTCAACTTGAAATGTCAATATTCTTTTTGAATATACTAGGGCATTGCCCGTACTATATCTATATCTAAAATTATATCCCCCCCCTCTATTTACATGAAATGGTTTGGTCCAAAGCGAACGGCTTCCGGAGTTTGGTAAAGCAATCGCCATCGCGTGCACAAACGCGCAGGAAAGCGAATGAATCGCAAATTCGTTTTTATTAGTTTTAAAACTTTATTAAAACATAGTTTAACGGCAACATAGTTTTCCAACGTGAAATAAATGAATACGCTGTCAAATGTGCCATCCGAGGCAGAGTGTGTCCGCCACGTTCGGCACACGCGATCGTTCGCTGCTCTCCGATTGGTTGAATCGTTTTTTGGACATAGCTCGGTAAGTAATTGTCCGATTAATATGAAACCTTGAAAAGGCACATCCTCGGGTCCCCAGCAATATACCTGGCAAGTTAAAAGTATATCGGACCCGTGGTTGTCGAGAAACAGCGGTCACAGACAAACGTACAAACGTACAGACAGAGATTACTGGAATTATAGATAGATTGCATTTATACATTTCATCTTTTGTATCCTTGTGATATTTACTTTTCATGTGTCATGTTATTCTTTCCTTTTGCTATTGCTCATGATGAGACTGTTCATACAAATAAATATTGACATGGACATGGATAATAATTTATTTACTGTTGTGACTTGACAAGTATTGTCATGAAAGAATAGCATTATTCTTTTTGCCTGAATTTTTATTTTTAGCCGCGTCGCAGACGCTGCTCATAGAGTGCCCTCTGCTGTTGTTGTTGTTGTTCTTCTTCTTCTTCTTCTTCTTGTTCTTGCAGAGAAGACAAAACTTCAAAGCTCCACCCATTCTGGGAACCATAGCTCCACCCATTCTGGGAGAGCCTTCATATAAACAAATATCCACCATTTTATTAACTCGCATAGCTTTGAGGCCTGTTTTGTAGGCCCGTGGTGTCTTCCTCTCTCACACAGTTTTATTTCAAATCAAATTCGATATATCATTTCATTTTTCACAGTCGCTAACATAGTTTTAGACTAACATAGTTGAAAAAAAAGGGGAAGAAAATCCAATGAAAGTTGCCCTTTATAGAACGAAATGAATTCTCAAAGGCCTGTAACTTCAAGTCCATTGAGATTTATTTTTTTTAAATCGCGGCATGGTCAGTCATACACCGCCCGAAATAAGAGACGGGAAAATGCCGAGATATATATATTTTGTTTAAATCGCGGCATGGTCAGTCATACACTGCCCGAAATAACAGACGGGAAAATGCCGAGATATATATATTTTGTTTAAATCGCGGCATGGTCAGTCATACACTGCCCGAAATAACAGACGGGAAAATGCCGAGATATATTAAAAATTCGTCCATTTGATGACAATCGTCACGATGAAATATTTAATTTATACGTCGTCACAATAATGTGGAGAGAGGAGCATAGCTTCGTTCGCGTGTCGCCACACACGGGAAATTGCCGAGATATATTTTTGTTAAATCGCGGCATGGTCAGTCATACACCGCCTGAAATAACAGACGGGAAACTGCCGAGATAAATTTTCGCTTTGCACAAAAATAACATCAAGTAATCGAATCAATATGAATGTCCTGTGCCTATAACATCGACGTTATAGGCACAGCTGCATCTAGGCATTGTGTAACATCGACGCGGCTTTTGTTTTAATTAAAACTTTTTGTACTTGTTTATTCTTGTTTGAACACATATTTTTCACAAATACAGTGCAATTAGACCACGTAAGCTCAGCACTTCACAACTACGTTTTCATCGCGAGATCTTGCAGGGCTGGAAATACTTATCGTTGAGTTATTGCACAGATATGTCTGTTAAATATTCCTTGTGCAAATACTTGTAAGGTTATCATTGTGCAGTGCAATGATATATAGGCCTACATTGGAGCCTGGTAACCAAATTGTTTCAATGTTGTGTCAACAAGAGTGTGCTGCATCTCGTAAATGTCATTTTTTTGATATCGTTAGCTGGTTATCCCATCTTGCTGTGCTTGTTACTAAAGTTAACATCAAATTTCGTTTTTTCTAAAGCGATTATCACAGGTGATGTAATGATTGGCAAATTGCAAGATTCGCTTGTACGAGTTGAGGATTTCACACATAGTCATGTGTGACAGTGCTTATGTACCTTTCTGGTTCATATAATATATGCGCGCGCGCGTGTGTGTGTGTGTGTGTGTGTGTGTGTGTGTGTGTGTGTGTGTTTGTGTCTGTGTAACATTCCAATCCCACCCACTGGTTCGTCAGTTTGCCTGACACCAGTGAAATCAAAGACATCCTTGAGCTGTCATATTCACGATCGCCATGCCTTCCCTATAAGTTTGCCTTTCATTGTAAAATGACCTAAGCGACGGTTAAAAGGATTTTGAAGCCGATAAGTGTCATGAACCATGTGAACATCAGCCTCATCAATCGAGGTGTTAACTTATACACTGCCCAAATGACTACGTGCCATTCTCTAAAGCAGGGCTTAACCCGTCATTATAGAAGGTCTTTGTCCAAGGTCATTATTTACTTTTAACGATGTGTACATATGCATCAGGAAGAAGATAATTGGTTTTTCGTCGTTTATTGTCACATGTCTTTTCTGCATATCTCATGGGATTGTGACTTGGACAGGCGACCGTGATGGGCAATGACCTGCTCATGGTCACATATCGTTTATGTATATCTCTCGGGATTGTGAGTTGCACAGGCGACCATGACGCGTGGGAAGGGGGCTTGAAGGCTTTAAGTGCGGAGGGGATTGACGACTTAAGTTGCCAAAATCAAGACTCTCTGCTCACCTTCACTCTTTCATTCCTCTTTTCTCCCGCCTCTGGAACAAACTCCCTTACTTTCTTCAATCCCACTCCTCCCTCCAGGTCTATAAAACACCTGTTCACCATCATCTCTTATCTTCCCCCACCCAAAACCTTGATCTTTTCTATCTCCGTTAATTCACCCCAGATCCGCTTTTTTGAAATACAAACTTCTTTCCTGGAAGTCCTTGAAGTGTCCATGTGTTTTTTTTTTTTACCTCTCTCACCCCCCCCCCCCCCCCACCTCCCTTCCAAAGCCTCCTCCCCCCAAGCCCTCTCCCTCCCACAGATCTCCTAATGTCCCTGCTCTCCATCTTGTCTCCCGCTCCCTTTATCATATGTTTTATGTTTCAGTTTGTCTTTTTGTGATCAATGTTAGCTCTTACACGAGCCTCGATCTTGCATACAAAAAAAAAGGAGAAGTTTGGAAGGGGGAAGGTGAGGACTTGGAGTTGGGAGGCGGAGTTTAAGGACTTGAGGTTTGCGAGGAGGTGGGGGAGGGGGATAGTTGAGGACTTGAAGTCACATTTTACATCATGTGGAATATCCACGGATCCCGACTAGTTTATAATAATTGCTTATTCCAAAAATTTATTCGCAAACCGTCTGTGTTGTTCTGCTGAGTATTCCCATTTGAGTACATGATCGCCATGCATGATGATGATGATGATGATGATGATGGTCATGATGCTGGGACATCAAGTAGAAATCCAAAATATACTTTGCTATTTATTCGTTCCTAATGTCTTGTCCATCATGTAATATGATATATGTAAAAGCTCAGTCATGAAATAAAATAATTATATATATATATCAACTCTTGTTTGATATCGCAGAATTTAACTGTTTGAAAATATAATTGCTAAACCGACAAATATTAATTGAAATCATCTAAAACAGAAAGATAATATAGCTGGGCGGCTTAGCTAAAAAATTCGGATCGATTGTGCCTTTTCCCTTAAAAGCATGAAACTTGGCACATGGCTAGAATACCCGAAAAGGAAGATCTTTAGTCCAGGGGGCATCCCCAATTTCACCCCATATGGCGGCCATCTTGAAATCCAAGATGGCCATCATACAAGACCTATTTTGATGAATATCTCCATAATTAGAACAGATATCAAAATGGTTGAAGTGCCTATACCTACATTTTTAGGGTCTAGGAATCCAATGGCAACATAAAATCCAATGGCAACATATTGGAACACCCACAGTTCCAATACTGGAGTCTCACGATGGCATTGGAGAACAGCATCCTGACCTTTGTGCGCTCATTGAGGGAGGCTGACTTTGAAATGTACTTAGATGCTTTATGGGAGCAGATGATGATGTTGTCGTGCTTGCAGTTACAGCATCCCAGAAGCTTTCAGTGATGATATGGTTACAATTTGGGACAGGCAAGAACATGCGATTTATCTCTGCACATGATATAGCCACAGCTCTTGGCCCTGAGAAATCTAAGGCCCTCCCCATGTTTCATGCACTAACAGGGTGTGACACTTCTTCAGCGTTTAATGGGCGTGGAAAGGTAACTGCATGGAATGTGTGGGAATCATTCCCTGAGCTCACAGAGGTACTAGCAGAAATTTGCCACCAGAGCACAGAGATAACTGAAACCTGCATGAATGTCATTGAGAGATTTGTTATTCTGTTGTATGATCGCACAAGTACCGCTACTGACATTAACATTGTACGAAAGAAACTGTTTGCAAAGAAGGGCAGACCTGTGGAATCAATTCCACCAACACATGATGCCCTTGTGCAGCACGTAAAGCGGGCAGTATACCAAGGCGCACTATGCTGGGGACAAGCATTGCATGCTAAGCCTGATCTACCAAGCCCCACTGAATGGGGTTGGCAAAAAACGTCTGCTGGCCAGTTCAAACCAATATGGACAACACTTCCAGAGGCTGCAAAGATCTGCAATGAACTTGTTAAGTGTGGGTGCAAAAAAGGATGTACTGGTCGTTGCCGGTGTAAGAAAGCTGCACTTCCCTGCACTTCTCTCTGCGCATGTGATGGAGAATGCAGCAAAGACTAGAAAACCACAAGATGGCACAGTTACAGTCTGCGACGTCATAGACACTTTTAATCACTGAAGAATGCCAACCTGTTAAGAGTATTTATATGCATTCCCAGTATGCATGATACTATGCAAAATTAATATTTTCATATGACTGCTTAATATTTTATGTTACCATTGGATTCCTAGACCCTAAAAATATATTTGTAGGCACTGCAACCATTTAGATAGCTGTTCTAATTATGGAGATATTCATCAAAACAGGTCTGTTATGGCGGCCATCTTGGATTTCAAGATGGCTGCCATATACTATTGAATATTTTATGTTGCCATTGGATTCCTAGACCCTAAAAATGTAGGTATAGGCACTTCAACCATTTTGATATCTGTTCTAATTATGGAGATATTCATCAAAACAGGTCTTGTATGACGGCCATCCTGAATTTCAAGATGGCCGCCATATGGGGTGAAATTGGAGATGCCCCCTGGACTAAAAATCTTTCTTTTGGGGTATTCTAGCCATGTGCCAAGTTTCATGCTTTTAAGGGAAAAGGCACAATTCATCAGTTAAGCAGCCCCACTATAATATTTGCACTGTGTCTCCTTCCATCTTTCTGTCTTTATTTTCGTATCCTTCCTTCTCCATGGTTACTTTTGACTTGTACATAATTAGTTAGTTGAAGCGCGGTGCTACGCGCGCTTGCTTGCACAACAAGAAGGAAGCGGACAACGCGGTGAGTTTAAGAGTCTTTATTAAAAGAGCTCACTGTAGCACTCGCGCGCTCCAGGCTGCGTGCCCGGTGTATATCCCGCGGCCACGCCTACCCCTCGGGCGTGGCCGCCGCCCACTTGGTGCGTGGAATGATGCCCTCACGCCAGTGAGCTTTCGTGTCCGCCACACGCGCCCCCCCAGAATTCCCGCGCACCTGGAGGGCCAGTTTGCGGGGCAAACGGATGACCCGGCCAAAGCGCCCTCTGGCGACCGGCGGCGTCCGGGGTGCAGGGATGCCAGCTGGGATGCCTCCGGCTGCACCCGGGATGGGCGCAGGACCGGGGGGCGGCGTGCCGGCGGGCCTGGGCGGTGCCGGGGGTCCGCCCACAGGGGGGCGGCCCCGACGCGGGGGCCGAGCCACCGGCGGTGGATGGACCACGTCGAGGTGGGCCGGTTTGAGGCGATCCACCGAGACGCGGTCGGGAGTACCGCCGATGTCCAAGGTGAAATGTTTCACCCCGGTCTCCAGCACGTGGAAAGGCCCATCATATGGGGGCCGCAGTGGTGTCCGGTGGGCATCGTGCCGGATGAAGACGTACTCCGTGGTGCGAAGCTCCGGGGCGACGTGGGTAGGCGGGTGCTCGTGGTGCGCCGTCGGCACCGGGGCGAACCTCCGGGCCGTCTCCTGCAGCGCGGAGCGCTCCTGCGCCGCGGACCATGGTGCCGTGGGGTCGGGGAGGAACTCGCCCGGCACCCGCAGCGGTTGTCCGAAGACCAACTCCGCCGCGGATGCGCGCAGGTCGTCCTTGGGCGCCGTCCGGAGGCCCAGCAGGACCCAGGGGAGCCTGTCGACCCAGCCGCCGTCGCGGAGGGTGGCCCGGAGCGCGGCCTTCAATGAGCGGTGGAACCGCTCGCACAGGCCGTTGGCCTGGGGGTGGTAGGCCGTGGTTCGGTGCAGCTGGACCCCGAGCCCCCGCGCGACCGCCCCCCAGAGCTCCTAGGTGAACTGGGGGCCACGGTCGGACGATATGTCCGAGGGGGCGCCGACCCGGGCGACCCAGGTGGCGATGAACGCCTGTGCGACGTCCGCCGCCGTCGTCGCCGCCAAAGGCACGGCCTCCGGCCACCGGGTGGTGCGGTCCACCATCTTCAGGACATGGGTGAAACCCCGCGATGGGGGCAGAGGTCCCAACAGGTCCACGTGTACGTGGTCGAACCTTCGTTCCGGCACCGTGAACGGGGCCAATGGGGCCTGGGTGTGCCGGTGCACTTTCGCGCGCTGGCACGCGAGGCACGTCCTGGTCCAGCCGCGGACGGCCTTCCGGAGGCCATGCCAGACAAACTTGTCGGCGACCAACCTCTGGGAGGCCTTCGTGCCCGGGTGGGACAGGCCGTGGATGGTGTCAAAAACCTGGCGCTGCCAGCCCGTGGGCACGATGGGGCGAGGCCGCCCGAGGGAGACGTCACACAAGAGGGCCGCGCCGTCGAACGGCACCTCGGTGACGCGGAGGCCCGTGACGGCGGTCCGCAAGGCCTGGACGCCGGGGTCGGCGGCCTAGTCCGCCGCCATCCGGGCATAGTCGATGCCAAGGTGGACGGCGTGGGCGACGGACCGGGAAAGGCAATCCGCCACCGGGTTGTCCTTCCCCGCGATGTGCCGGATGTCCGTCGTGTACTCGGACACGGCCGAGAGGTGACGCTGCTGCCGGGCCGACCACGGCTCGGCGACCTTGCCCATCGCGAAAACCAGTGGCTTGTGGTCGACGAAGGCCGTGAACGCACGGCCCTCGAGCAGATGGCGGGGCGGAAGTGCCTGACCGCCAGGTGAAGCCCGAGCAACTCGCAGTCGAAGGTACTATAGCGGCGTTCGGGCGGGCGAAGCTGCCGGCTGAAGAACGCCGGCGGTTGCCAAGCACCACGCACCCATTGCTCGTGCACCGCGCCCACCGCGTAGTCCGAGGAGTCGGTGGTGAGGGCGATCGGTGCATCGGGCGCCGGGTGCGCGAGCATGGTGGCGTTAGCCAAGGCGAGCTTCGCGCCTCTGAACGCCGCGTCCATCTGCACGGTCCAGGTAACGTCACCTTTGCCCGGCTTCCCTCGGAGGGCCTCGTGCAAGGGGCGCAGGAGCTGGGCGATACGGGGCAGGAACCGATGGTAAAAGTTTACCATGCCCAGGAACTCCTGGAGCCCCTTGATCGTGCGGGGGCGCGGAAACCCCTTCACCGCCTCCACCTTGGCCGGTAGGGGGACGGCCCCGTGCCTGGTGACGCGGTGCCCCAAAAAGTCGATTTCAGCAACACCGAACCGGCACTTGGCGGGGTTCACGATCAGGCCGTGCTGGCCCAGACGTTCGAAGAGCGTGTGGAGATGGTGAAGGTGCTCTTCGCGGGACGCGCTGGCGACGAGGATGTTGTCCAGGTATACGTGCAAAAAATCCAAGCCGCGCAAGATGCTGTCTATGAGGCGCTGGAACGCCTGAGCCGCATTCTTCAAACCGAAGGGCATCCGAAGTCCGAACGGCGTGATGACCGCCGTCTTCGGGATGTCCTCCGGCCTGACGGGGACCTGATGGTAGCCGCGTATGAGGTCCACCTTCGAAAAGAAGGACATGCCCGACAACCGGGCGGAGAAGTCCTGGATGTGGGGGACGAGGTAACGGTCGGGGGTGGTGGCGTCGTTGAGGTGCCGGTAGTCCCCGCACGGTCGCCATCCCCCACCGGGCTTGTATATAGTTTCTACAATTGTATTATTTATATCTAAAACCATGATACACTTGATTTGCTCTCAACTATACGGTGATTAAACATATGTGAAAAATATTTTGAACATGCTAAGATGTTCAGGTGACAAAATATTCCCTTTCCTTTGCAGATGCTGCAACTTTAACGATATGTAAACCTCAAACTCACCGCCAAGTCACTACCCACGATTTGTTAAATTCTCACGTACGTGTGAAAAAGGTGTTGTTCTTCTTCCCAGCCAGAACGTTTCAAACTCCTATCGCTGAAACACAACTTGCGGTCACCATTTGTCCACGCCAAGTTTCATAAATGAGCTCAATGTGTGTTGGACGTTCAAAAGGTTTGACTCGCGAGGTACTCACAAATTGGCCAAGACACGCCAAGGATTGTTCTCTGTACAAGAGCGAGGTTCATGGAAGACCAAGGATAAAATGGTAGTGGGTAGTGGGGCAACCAGCCAAGGGATGAATGACCAGCAAAGGAAAACAGCAAGATAAGCAAGGATAAAATGGTAGTGGGTAGTGGGGCAACCAGCCAAGGGATGAATGACCAGCAAAGGAAAACAGCAAGATAAGGGTAGGAAACACTCAAATCAGCAAGTAAGAGGGTTGGATTAAGAAGGGTTGATGGGGTAATAAAGATCATGGATTAGGATGGGAGGTGACATAACATGATGGTGCACTGCTTATTGAAGCCCTGGAGGGAAGAGTTGGGGGGAAAATGGCCTAGCGAAGGCTGTTCCATCGACAGGAGAAGTGAGCAACAAAGATGTTGAGGTGTGCGGTCAGCATATATTTTGGAAGTTTAATTAGGAGAGTTACCGGGAGAATTTGTGGGGTGGTTGGAGGATGGAAAGAGCAGAGGGTGCAATATTGGAGAATGGGGATTTTAAAAAAAAACAGAGTCTACCAACCTGCCTGTGATGTGAGCAACAGAACTTGTGTGTCGCCCTCGATGCGGGAGATTCCAATAATGCATTCAGATTCCACAGAATCCAGGAGAGACAAATGTGATGCTGCGGTACCAGCCCATACAGGAGAGCAGTGTACAGATTCATTGAGCTACGGAGAAAGGCCTCAATATATAAGTATATGGAATTAGTGAGAATAGAAGATTGTGAATAGCTCGCTCGTCTAACTTTTGGAACGCCCATCATAGAATTTCGAAATACACAGAGTACATCAGAAATGTAGGCAGGTCGTGAGTTATAGTTTTGAATATTTAAAGCAGATGCACATACTCTGTCATTTAATTAATTAATTTTATAAATTATTTTAATTAATTGATTACCATTCAATTAATTGAATTAATTAGTAAAACCCTTCATTTAATTTTACTGGACTTTGTTTCTTTTACGTGCAATTTGTGCATACATAGTGGACACACAAAACAATACAAAGCACAAACATTTTTGATGAGGCAGCAATTTGTAAACTTTTCTTTCCAACAGTGTCCTTGGCTCATGGAAGAATGTACATATGTATAATGTGAAATATTATGGTTCATGTGTTTTTCATTTTTGTACACCGCTCCTTTCCTATTCCATCCCCAGGCGCTGCATGGCGTCATCTCCAGGTGCGATTTTCATCGCATCGCTGCATGACGTCATCGCGATTACGCACGCTGAAAGGGAGTACTCAGTTTTCACTCCGTTTGTTTGTTTGTCCGGGTGATATCTCAGCCATCCTTTGAGCTAGGAAGCTGAAATTTGGGCACAATAGTGAGCACGTGCTTTGGTAAAAACACTATTTTTGTTTTTTGATTAATCAATTAATCAATTAATTGATTAATTACTTAATTATTATCGATTAATTAAGTACTTATTTATTTCCTTTGTCATCTGGGCAATATCTCAGGCACCTTTGGAGATAGGAAGCTGATATCTGGACACAATGACCAAGTGATTTGGATGCAAAGGGCATTTTGGATTTATTGATCAATTAATTAATTAATTAATAATTCGATTTATGACTTAATTCATTCTTTTTTTTTGAAAGTTACAGATTCAGATGAAACGGTGGTGCTTTGGGTATTCTATTAGCCAATTGATTAATAATTTAATTATTTTACGATTATTTATATTTATTTATATTATTAATCACTTATTTATTTCCTTTCTCATCTGGGCAATATCTCAGGCACTTTTTGAGCTAGGAAGCTGATATTCGGAAACAGCAGTGACCAAGTGATGTGGCTATAAAGGATATTTTTGATTTATTGATGAATCAATTAATCGATCAATTAATTAATTAATTAATAAAAAATACCCTTTACAGCCAAATCACTTGGTCATTGTCAAGTCCAAATATCAGCTTCCTCGCTCAAAAGGTGCCTGAGATATTGCCCAGAGGAGAAATAAAATAAATAAATAATTACTAATGAAAATAAATAAATAATCATAAAAAATTAAATAATGAATCAATTCGCTAATAGAACACATAAACCACCACCATTTCATCAGAATCTGTAACTTTAAAAAAAAGAAGTCATTAATCAAATAATTAAAGAATTAATTGATTAATTGATTAATCTTCCTCTTCACTTGTAATAATGGTGATTGTCATTCAATTCCGTTTCTCATATTGATTACATTCAAAAAACGCTTGCTATATTCAATACTTTTTATATACCGTACACAGTAATATGTCTCCCTATCAAACAGTATTTTTGATTATACACCGCCTTTTAGAGCATCACAAAGCAGGTCGCTCGACTTGCTACACAGGTGAGAAAAAGATATGAACGAAAAAACAGCTGAAATTTCAAGAATTTATTCGCACAATTTTAAAGGGTGAAAGTTAATTTTTATTTATTTTCTCTGAAAACCTGTCGGTCAGAACACTATATTATCTATTTATTACATAAGCAAAAATTAGAGTTGGTTCTGTAGGGGGTAACCCAGGAGTAGGGGTAACCCAGGCAGCATATAAACACAAGACTAGATCAATTATTATCTGTTTTTACCTGGGGTCAATTTTTTTAATGAAACATCGCCCTCGACCCACCTGTGGATGAAAGAGGAGGCCATGCAAGGTTTGGTTGCACTGGTTCCTGCAGGGTTCGAATGGATAAACGAACAAACAAACTTTTTCCTTTATATATTACATATGATCTGGATTGCTTTTAGATGTTCTTAATAAATAAATAATAAATAAATAATAAATCAATGCGTGTGCTCACACGGAACTTCAAGGCAGGAGGAGGTCATTAGACCTGCCAATGTCTTCACACACCAATGTTGCCAACATGAGGTTGTACTCTATCCTTCCAAATGCTGAACATCAAACAAGGAAGCAGCAACCACCATTTTTAAAGCCTTGAGTATGAGAGTATGACTCAGCTGAGGTTCGAACCACGGACCTCCCAAACTCAGAGCGGACAAGCTAACCATTCCACCACTGAGTCTGGTTAAGAGTTTACCCGGAACCAGTTGTTGTACACAGTCGGTTCACACAAGATAACCATTCCACCACTGAGTCTGGTTAAGAGTTTACCCGGAAACAGTTGTTGTACACAGTCGGTTCATACAAGCTAACCATTCCGCCACTGAGTCTGGTTAAGAGTTTACCCGGAACCAGTTGTTGTACACAGTCGGTTCATACAAGCTAACCATTCCACCACTGAGTCTGGTTAAGAGTTTACCCGGAACCAGTTGTTGTACACAGTCGGTTCACACAAGCTAACCATTCCGCCACTGAGTCTGGTTAAGAGTTTATCCGGAACCAGTTGTTGTACACAGTCGGTTCATACAAGCTAACCATTCCACCACTGAGTCTGGTTAAGAGTTTATCCGGAACCAGTTGTTGTACACAGTCGGTTCATACAAGCTAACCATTCCACCACTGAGTCTGGTTAAGAGTTTACCCGGAACCAGTTGTTGTACACAGTCGGTTCACACAAGCTAACCATTCCGCCACTGAGTCTGGTTAAGAGTTTATCCGGAACCAGTTGTTGTACACAGTCGGTTCATACAAGCTAACCATTCCACCACTGAGTCTGGTTAAGAGTTTATCCGGAACCAGTTGTTGTCCACAGTCGGTTCATACAAGCTAACCATTCCACCACTGAGTCTGGTTAAGAGTTTACCCGGAACCAGTTGTTGTACACAGTCGGTTCACACAAGAAGCTAACCATTCCGCCACTGAGTCTGGTTAAGAGTTTATCCGGAACCAGTTGTTGTACACAGTCGGTTCACACAAGCTAACCATTCCGCCACTGAGTCTGGTTAAGAGTTTATCCGGAACTAGTTGTTGTACACAGTCGGTTCATATAAGCTAACCATTCCGCCACTGAGTCTGGTTAAGAGTTTATCCGGAACCAGTTGTTGTACACAGTCGGTTCATACAAGCCAACCATTCCGCCACTGAGTCTGGTTAAGAGTTTATCCGGAACCAGTTGTTGTACACAGTCGGTTCATATAAGCAAACCATTCCGCCACTGAGTCTGGTTAAGAGTTTATCCGGAACCAGTTGTTGTACACAGTCGGTTCATACAAGCTAACCATTCCGCCACTGAGTCTGGTTAAGAGTTTATCCGGAACCAGTTGTTGTACACAGTCGGTTCATACAAGCTAACCATTCCACCACTGAGTCTGGTTAAGAGTTTACCCGGAACCAGTTGTTGTACACAGTCGGTTCACACAAGCTAACCATTCCGCCACTGAGTCTGGTTAAGAGTTTACCCGGAACCAGTTGTTGTACACAGTCGGTTCATACAAGCTAACCATTCCGCCACTGAGTCTGGTTAAGAGTTTACCCGGAACCAGTTGTTGTATACAGTCGTTCATACAAGCTAACCATTCCACCACTGAGTCTGGTTAAGAGTTTACCCGGAACCAGTTGTTGTACACAGTCGGTTCATTCAGAGGCAAGACCTTCAGTAGTTCCTCTCCAGCATCGTCGATTTCTATCAATTTGTGAAGGTGCCCACCAATCACACTCGTCTTCCTATCCAGATCCGTTACATGGTCGTTGACATCTCCCAGCATCACACCTGGCTCATCATTTGATACAATCTGACCGAAAGATTTTCAGAGATCGTCAAAGAACTTGTCTTGCTCTGCTCTGCCAGGTTATTGTTGTTGTTGATGTTGTTGGTGTATAACAAGATAGCATGTGTTATGTGGTCTGACCTTCCTCCTCTTGATTTTAACCCTGATGCATCTTGAGCCCCAGACCTTCCATTTCTCACCTCCTGCCTTATACATGGCTGTGACTAGGCCTGTGAGTACAACAGCAATTCCCTCTCGTCTCTGTCTCTGATTTTCTGGCTAATGTGTTGGTCAGAGAGCTGTCAACACTGCATTACATCCGACTTGTTAAATCGCATTTCCAAACCATTTTGTTTCTGCTACTCTCACCTAATAGCCTTCCATATCTCTCATTACCTGGTCTATTTGGTGGTTCTCAGCTTGACTCACTTTAGTGCTGATAGGCAATATCAACAGAACCTTCAACATCTATTAATGATCCATTTTTCATGAACCAAAATGGAAATCTTCACTTTGCTTTCTGTGTATATTGTGTTCATGTCTGAGATACTTGCAAACTCTCCATGGTTGAACACGCATGGGATGAGGAATGAGGCCACCATCATATATGGCATGCTGTGGTTGTACCCACACTCAGCCTTGCCACAAACATATGCACACACACACACAAACATAAGCACACAAACACATATGCACACATGCACACACACACACACACACACACACACACACACACACACACACACACACACACACACACACACACACACACACACAAACAAGCAAACATAGGCACACACACATAGGCACAAATACACACACACAGACATAGGCACACACACAAACACATACGCACACACACACAAACATAAGCACACAAACATATACGCACACACACACAAACATAAGCACACAAACACATATGCACACACGCGCGCACACACACACACACACACACACACACACACACACACACACACAAACAAGCAAACATAGGCACACACACACATAGGCACAAATACACACACACAAACATAGGCACACACACACACACATACGCACACACACACACAAACATAAGCACACAAACACATACGCACACACACACAAACATAAGCACACAAACATATACGCACACACACACAAACATAAGCACCCAAACACATACGCACACACACACAAACAAACATATACACACACACACACGCACACACACAAACATTGGCACACACAAACACACACACACATATGCACACACACACACATACACACACACACACACACACACATATGCACACACAAACATATGCACACAAACATTGGCACACACAAACACAAACATATGCAAACAAACGCATACACAAACAAACATATGCACACACACACACGAACATACACTCACAAACATACTCACACACCAAAACACATGCACACACACACACACAACCATAGGCACACAAACACAGACACACACACATGTGCGCGCGCGCACACACACACACACACACACACACACACACACACACACACACACACACACACACACACACACACACACACACACACACACACACACACACACACACAAACATAAGCACACAAACATATGCACGCACTGTTACGGGGTCCTCCCCTATTTACCTGGTCTCGGTGACCTCCAAACCTCGAGGGGAGCCCCGGCAGAAAGATATGTTATCCTTGGGGAAATCAATCAGATCATTAAGGAGGCCACACCAAGGGTTATGAACAAACAAGGATATATTCACAATCCCAAACACACAAAGGGTGAATACATCAATTCACAATTACAATCACAATATTTAAGATGGTACCACCTTATATATCCCTCTAACCCAACTCACGGCACTTCCCCCCCAATGTCTCTGTACTCCTCCAAGGCGACGTCGAGTCACTCCGGCGATCGTCGGATCAATGGCCGCTCAGTCAATTGAGGCTTGGTCGAGTGAAACAACCCCGAGATCACGTGATCCAGTTCCCGCACAATGGCGGTGATATGGGTGCTTTCCAAAGACGCTCCAAACATGCACGTACACCGTGCAGCTGCAAACCGCACCGTCTCCTTCAACGGCCGCTGGCGCGCACACGCGTCCTCGGCAACCCACCGAGGAAGGCGAAACCAGCAGACGCGGCAACCTTATTCTGCGAACGTCGCGCAACGCGCATGAGTCCCAATGGCGGCGAGCTTGTACTTGAGGCGAACTTATGCGATGAGCGTTCATCCGATTCCAACGTCGATCGGACATGCAGATGTGAACAGTCCCAGCGATCACAACGCTGAAGGCAGGACTTCCTTTATATGCTCAAAAGTTCCCTCGCGACGTTCCTTCGACAATGCTCGCTACGGAGCTTCAACCACCACGTCTCCTTACGATCTCCTCCCATCTCCTTTTCTTCGCTCCACCTCTTCTGGTCTCGATCCGGATTTCCGGTCACATTTTACCAAGAGGGCTTTTAAATCTTTTACTCACAACAACCCTTTCCCTTAAGTCACAATAAGCATAATATCTAGCATGCTTCGAACCAGCAACAATACTCATAACCACAATCATTAAGGCCGAGTCCGTAACACTTCCCTCCTTCAGGAAAGAAAGTTTGACCACCGCGAAAACTTTCTTTGCAGGCCAACTTTTCAACAAACCACCTATTGCCTCCTGATAGCACTTTTCCCCTGGGAGGCCGAGCTGAGTATTCCCTTCATGGACGCCTTTAGGAAGGTGAAGTTCACGGTTAGTCCATGCAGGAACGTTTACTACATGGACGCCTTTAGGAACGTGGCGTTCACGGTTAATCCATGTAGAAAAGTTCACTACTTGGACGCCTTTAGGAACGTGGTGTTCACGGTTGATCCGTGTAGGAATTTTGGCTCGGCTGCTCCGCAGCATTCAGTGCTTCACCTCTTTCTAACTTCCCTAAGATTCACGGTTGGACCACCTGTCCCTGTAGTCACGTGAATAACGGTCTCCTTCTCGGCCGCTACCCTGATAGTCGTCCTTTCGGGAGCTGCCGTAACTCTGGGAGCCTCCATAGCAATATCGGCTGCGGCCACCACCAACACTACCGCCAAGTTGTCCTCTTGATGCTGACGAAATGCCTTCCCTACTGTTATGGTCCGACCCTCCAACTCCTGGTTATTCAGATCCTTTTCTGCATTTCTGGCGTCCTTTGTTTTCAAATGTGACAAAGCTAAACCCTCTTGACTTTTGGCTCTCCCTGTCTTTTATCAGCAGCACTTCCAGAAGCGGTCCATATTGGTTGAAGGTAGACTCCAGAACCTCTTCCTTTGTTTTGAAGTTCAGTCCACCTACAAAAAGCTTGCCAACTTTCCCTCCATCCCTGACTGGTGTGGTGTTATTTCCCATATCGGACTTTTTCACAACCATCAGGTTACTAGAAACTTGACCCCCGGCCAAATCATTCCCAACCACAACTGATACTCCCTCTACAGGAAGAGTGGCTTGTAAGTTGTAACCCCACGGTGACCGGTCCCGACACCAAATCAGACTCTAGATTGATGACATGAAGTGGAGTGCTAACCCAGCCACCGATCCCTTGTAACCGAAGACTATCACCAGTTGCTGTACTCTCCGACAATGGCAAAATGCCTTCAAGCATTAAGGATTGATGTGCTCCTGTGTCCCTCAATACCCTAATAGGTCTTGGGTTAGTCGAGTCTCCTTCCAGTGAGACAAACCCCTCATAAATAAATGGTTGGTAACCCTTCTGCGGGCGATTTCTCACGTTTGCCATCGCATTCGGAGTTGTACTAGTTGGACTCCGCTCCTGATTTTTATTTCCCAAAGCATGACAGTGGGACATCAAGTGTCCTGGTTTATGGCAAAAAGCGCAAGTAGGCCCGGAGGAGAACCTCGTGGTCTGCCTCGAGGCCCACGGAGGATACGTCTGCCTTGAAACCGTTGACTTCTGACCTCTAGAAGTCGTGATATCAGAGTGGTCTTCCTCTCGGGGCCGCCCCCATGAATTTTCGTTCTCCGCCACTGCCGTACCATAGCTCCCCTGGCTAAGTCTAGGCGAGAAGTTGGGGTTGCGGAACCCCATCCTGTGGGTTAAGGCATAGTCATCTGCCATGGTCGCTGCCTCATACAACTTTGGTACTTTCCTTTCCTCCAGGTGTATTCTAATGTCCTCGTGGACACACTGTTGGAATTCCTCCACCAGGATCAATTGTCGCAATAGTTCGAAGTCTTTCCCAACTCCTTTCGAATCGCACCACCTATCAAACATGGTTTCTTTCAATCTAGCAAACTCCACGTGGGTCTCACTCTCCCTCCTCCTGGCATTCCAGAATTTCTGCCGGGAAGCTTCCGGGACCAATTCATAGGCTTTGAGAATGTGTTTCTTCAATACCTCATAATCTGCACACTGGTCAATCGGTAAAGCCGAATAAATCTCTTGAGCTTTACCCACCAGAACACTTTGCACTAGTATGGACCAGTACTCCTCAGGCCAGTTTAACTGTCGAGCCACTTTCTCAAAGTGTGGAAAGAACTTGGATACCTCCTTCTCATTGAAGGGTGGGACCAGCCTCACATGTCTGCCAACATCCCAGGTGTTCTGACTAGGTGTCGAACCAGTCAGCAGGGATGGTACCTCTCCCCATTCTCTTATTAACTCCAACTCCTTGATTTTAATTTCCTGCTGACGCGCCAATTCACGGTGCTTTAACTCCCTTTCGGCTCTTCTCTCCTCTGCTTCGAGTTCTCTTGCAGCTCTCCTTTCCTCTGTTTTTTTGTCTTCTAACCTTTCCTGGAGTTCTCTTTCCTGTGCTTTTCACCTTTCCTGGAGTTCTCGTTCCTGGGCTTTTTCCCTTTCCTGGCTCCGTAATTGCATCTCCAGTTTCCAGAGGTCCACATTTTCTGGTTCTTCTGGTAACCAATCCCAGGCTACCTCTTCCCATGCTTTTAATCCCACCATAGATTGTATCACCACTGTCTGCAACTCTGCCTTCTTCATAATAGTTCGGACCTCCAAGCTAAAATGTTTGGCCAATTTCCAGAGGTCCGATTTTACTAACGCTCTGAACTGTGCTTCACTCGGGGTCACCGTAAACTTCTCTGTGTCAAACGCCATAGTGACTACTGGTAACACCTGTTAACCTTCACACAAGAAATTTTTTACAAACAAAAACAAAAGTATTATTATTATTTTATTTTTGTTGGCGTTGTTGGTTTTTGGAAAAAATCTGGGAATTTTGGAAAAAGTTCCAAACTTGGGAATTCCTTCCCAGACTAGATTTAGGATTTTTTTTTTATCCCGGACGCAGACCCAATTGCGAGTCCACGAATATCAATTGGACGAGCCCCCAATTTCTGTTACGGGGTCCTCCCCTATTTACCTGGTCTTGGTGACCTCCGAACCTCGAGGGGAGCCCCGGCAGAAAGATATGTCATCCTTGGGGAAATCAATCAGATCATTAAGGAGGCCACACCAAGGGTTATGATTTATGAACGAACAGGGATATATTCACAATCCCAAACACATAAAGGGTGAATACATCAATTCACAATTACAATCACAATATTTAAGATGGTACCACCTTATATATCCCTCTAACCCAACTCACGGCACTTCCCCCCCCAATGTCTCTGTACTCCTCCAAGGTGACGTCGAGTCGCTCCGGCAATCGTCGGATCAATGGCCGCTCAAAGTCAATTGAGGCTTGGTCGAGTGAAACAACCCCGAGATCACGTGATCCAGTTCCCGCACAATGGCGGTGGTGGTATGGGCGCTTTCCAAAGACGCTCCAAACATGCACGTACACCGTGCAGCCGCAAACCGCACTGTCTCCTTCAACGACCGCTGGTGCGCACACGCGTCCTCGGCAACCCACCGAGGAAGGCGAAACCAGCAGACGCGGCAACCTTATTCTGCGAACGTCGCGCAACACACATGAGTCCCAATGGCAGCGGGCTTGTACTTGAGGCGAACTTATGCGACGAGGGTTCACCCGAATCCTACGTCGATCAGACACGCAGATGTGAACAGTCCCAGCGATCACAACGCTGAAGGCAGGACTTCCTTTATAGGCTCAAAAGTTCCCTGTCGACGTTCCTTCGACAATGCTCGCTACGGAGCTTTAACCACCACGTCTCCTTACGATCTCCTCCCACCTCCTTTTCTTTGCTCCACCTCTTCCGGTCTCGATCCGGATTTCCGGCCACATTTTACCAAGAGGGCTTTTAAATCTTTTACTCACAACAACCCTTTCCCCTAAGTCACAATAAGCATAATATCTAGCATGCTTCGAACCAGCAACAATACTCATAACCACAATCATTAAGGCCGAGTCCATAACAGCACACACACACAAACATGTGCACACACAAACACAAACACGCTCACACACACAAACACATGCGCGCACACACAAACACAAAGATATGCACACACATACACAGACACGCACACAAACAAACACAAACACCAACTAGATAAATAAATTATACCACTAGTAACGCATTTCACTGCCAGGCTGTTCGACGACACTCCATGTCCTCAACAAGTGTAGTGTAACATTGTTGGGGTAGAAACGTTATCTTTGCATGGGATGGACCATGGAGCATTCTTATTAAGCAGAATTGCCTTTCCTGCCTCTGTTTTTACTTGCATTTCCTTTTATAATAAAGGTAATCACTCAGATATTGATTTACCTTTTTACCAAAATGTGAGGTGATGGAAAGTGGGGCCATACATAAGAAGTTGGAGTTTTGTCCAACGATGACTGCTTATTAACCCGCAAGAGCAAAGTGAAAAGCGTATGGTACTCAACCAATGGGTCACTTTGTCTGTCTGACAATCTGTCTGCAGACATCAGTTAATGATCGAGGAACTACTTAATATCAATGAAATCTTATATTTTGAACACTAATCAGAACACGAACCTACAGTTTAGTAGTACCTTGGCTCTAAATCCGGCAAATTCAATGGAATCTCGTCCCGATCGCACATGCGCACAGAGTAAGGGAATTATTTTAATCTGTCTGTCTGGCAGTCAAACAAAATTGAAAATCATTCCAACCAGAGAACTTACTGTTTTTAGGGATGTCATAAAAGACACAAACAACAGGCATGAAATACTAAAGTGACGTGTTAAATAAAGTGGTGTAAAAGACGCTGCATCAACAGCGGCAAACTTCCGGGAAAAAAATTATACAACTTTTTAATTCTTTATTTTCTTTCAATTTAATTATATACTTGCCCCATGAAGAGCACAAATCACCTTCCTGCCACTTTTTAAAAAACCTTCCGTTTAGCAGTACTTGCACAAAATATTACGGCATTTTACGTCGAGTTGACAAATCAAATTTGCCGCGCACTCTCTTATTCGGTTCTGTGTCTGGTGGCAAGTTCGTTGTTTTTGACTGAAACATTCATGTGGAAAAAGTGACAAAGGTACTCAAAATCCACCATTCAAAATGGAGGTGAAGATGGAAGGATTTGACGGTCCATAAATCACGAAAGATCCTCTCTGCTATAAGATGTGCCAAAGTACAGCGGCCAAATATTGCTGGTGTGGGAACATGGAACTGGTGGTAAATATTTGTTGCTCAATTCAATACAATTGGAAAAAAGATTTCCGGTGTCCCTGTTTCACTCTGATAAAAGGTTAACACCTGCAATGTTAACTTCTCCTACCTTCCAATGGCGGTTTGCACACCTTGCTCAATTTTGTTGATTCCATCCATCGTTCTACCTGTCTACCGACATAAAATGAGGCCAGCTTTCACAAAATTAAGACCACCTTTCCCATCAGCATTTTAATCATCACACTTGGATGTGTGTTTCTACCTTGAGGCTTGATCAGCGAAACTAAAATAGCTTAAAATGCAGATCCTAGAGGTACACAGGGTACAGATGTAATATAGGGGTATCGGGAATCAAAGGGAAGCTGAGGATCTAAAACATCTTCCATGATGTCATCATTTGCATATAATTGCATTCACCAATCAATAGAAACAACTAACCAGACTCGGTGGCATCATGGTTAGAATGTCTGCTCTGAGAGTCTGTGAGGTCAGAAGTTCAAATCCTGGCTAAGTCATACCAAAGACTTTAATAATGGTTGGTGCTGCATTCTGGTTTGAATGCTCAGCATATATAAAGATGGAGTGCAGACAAACAACCACAGGTTGACAACACTAGCCTCCTCCTTCAGTTTTATTGGCAATACAATAAAACTGAAGGCTTTGATTGACCCAAATGGCCTCCTCGTGTTCCTTGTAAAATAACTTCTTTTTTTTCCTTTTTTTAATACAAGATCGAGGCTCGTGAAAGAGCTAACATTAATCACAAAAAAACCACAAAAACAAACGGACACATAAAACATATAATAAGGGGAGCTGTAGACAAGATGGGGACAGAGGGAGAAGCACACAAGCACAACATTTGAGAGCAGGGACATCGGGAGATCTGTGGGAGGGAGAGGGCTTGGGGGGAGGAGGCGTGGGAAGGGGGGGAGGGGGAGTGGGAGATGTAAAAAAAACACATGGACACTGTTAGGACTTCCAGGAAAGAAGTCGGTATTTAAAAAAAAGTGTATCTGGGGTGAATTAACGGGGGTAGAAAAGATCAAGGGTTTGGATGGCGGAAGATAAGAGGTGGAGAGAGATGGAAAGAAAGATAAGAGATGTAAAGAAAGAGAGAACTTTCTTAAATAATGGAAAAGACTGCAACTAATTTGCTTTAAATCAAGCAAACTTTTTCTCCTTATAAAATGATGAGCAGACTAAGACAAAACATATGAGATTGTTCCACATTTCGAAACAAAATACACATCGTTTACAGCATCTCTTCTCATCATTCTCAGAATTGACTTAAATAGACATCTTCCTGAAAACAATAAAACTGAAGATACCACTTTATTTTTCATTCATTTTCTGTGTCTGGCATTGCAATTTGATTCTGATGCGGCGGTGACTTCACCACTCAATGATATGTGAGCTGTTATCATTATATATAGACATCTGCAGCGAGCAATATTTCATGTGGTACATGGATTTCTTAATGTGGGAATTGTCTTTTAGACCTTTCACATCCATAAACGATGTTTGCCGAATGGCATCTTGTTATTGATTGCTATACAAATGTATTTTGTAAAGCTGTCAATATGAATATGATCAATAGATAAGAATCCATATCATAAACTAGAAGACATCCCATAATTCAAAGTCTGTCCGCGTCCACTTTGTACTCGAACTAGACATGATGACAACATCTCAAAAAATATATATCGATAAAATGTATGAATCATTGCTCTCCATATTCTCAAAATAAAGGTTTGTTGAAAATCTGATGACAAAACCTCAAATGGTAAAAAAAGGATATGCCCTGGACATACAGACTCACGAAAGCTCAATGGTAAATAAATAAAGAACCATGGAAGTGAAAAACAGACACACACAAAAAAAGACACACGCAGACACACACAAATACATTAAGACACACATGCAGACACACACAAAAATACGCACACCCACACACAAGGACACACACACACAAAGACACACACACAAAGACACACACACAAAGACACACACACAAAGACACACACACACACACACACACACACACACAAAGACACACACCGACACACACACACACAAACACACATGTCTGATTGGACAGATTGGGAACAGACAAAGAAGAATTACTGGAATTGCTAAGAAGAGGTCAGCTCAACTGGGACGGAGAACGAATCATTGTTAATGCCCAAGACCAAGGACACTAAATCAATGGATTTTAAAACATGGCAGGACAGAGTCAATCGGACAAGTGTAGGTTATTCAAGGTAGAAACAGAAAGCACGAGTCACCTCCCATTGGGATGTAAAAAACTCATGTCAGAGCAGCTGTACATCAAAAGGCACAACAAGGTATGTAAAGTAATCCGCTAACACATCTGCAGAAATTTCAATATCCCAGTTCCACAAAACTCAAGGAAACATGAAACAAAAGCAATCATTGAAAACATGGACATAATGCTCATATATGTCCTGATGATCCCATCCAGTGTGAACATAGAAAGCAAAGCATTGCGACCGGACATAAAGATCAGGAACAAAAAGCAAAAGACAGCATTGCTGATTGAGATATCAGTACCCAGAGATTGTGGCCTAAATCCCTAAATAATGCAGAAATCAAGAAAATGACCAAATACCAAGAACTCAAGAATGAAGTGAAAAGATCCTGGAAGTGAAAGAGTGCCGGAATTTTACCTGTGATAATTGGAGCAACGGAATGATAAAGAAGAACCTTAGAGATCTTAGAAACCATCCCTGAGAAGATAACCACAAACTAAATACAGCTGGAGACTGTATGGGGCTCAGTGACGATCGTGAAAAGAGCCCTTGGAACAAATCTCTGAAAACACAACTTCTCAACTTAGCCCTGGAATCGCAATCCTTCACCCAAGCGAGGGTGGATACTTCGAGTCCTGGGACGACTCTGTTCCACCTTTTAAAACACAAATTATGGAGATAACAACCAACGATAAACACATACACATACAGACACATACAGACACACACACACACACACACACACACACACACACACACACACACACACACACACACACACACACACACACACACACACACACACACACACACAAACACATACTCGTATATACAGTGCATTCAGAAAGTATTCAGACCACTTCACTTTTTTCACATTTTGTTATGTTGCAGCCTTATGCTGAAATTGTTTAAATTCAATTTTTCCCTCATCAATCTACACTCAATACCCCATAATGACAAAGAGAAAACAGGATTTTAGAAAGTTTTGCAAATTTATTAAAAAGAAAAAACTGAAATATCACATTGACATAAGTATTCATACCCTTTGCTATGACACTTGAAATTTAGCTCAGGCGCCTACCATTTCTCTTGATCAACTTTGAGATGTTTCTACACCTTGATTGGAGTCCACCTGTGGTACATTCAATTGATTGGACATGATTTCGAAAGGCACACACCTGTCTATATAAGGTCTCACAGCTGACAATGTATATCAGAGCAAAAACCAAGCCATGAGGTCGAAGGAACTGCCTGAAGAGCTCAGAGACAGGATTGTGTCGAGGCACAGATCTGGGGAAGCCTACAAAAATATTTCTACTGCATTGAAGGTTCCCAAGAGCACAGTGGCCTCCATAATTCTTAAATGGAAGAAGTTTGGAACAACCAGGACTCTTCATAGAGCTGGCCGCCCGGCCAAACTGACCAATCGGGGGAGAAGGGCCTTGGTAAGAGAGGTGACCAAGAACCCGATGGTCACTCTGGCTGAGCTCCAGAGATCCTGTGTGGAGATGGGAGAAACTTCCAGGACAACCATCACTGCAACACTCCACTGATCTCGCTTTCTGGCAGGGTGGCCAGACGGAAGCCTCTCCTCAGTGAAAGACACATGAAAGCCCACTTGGAGTTTGCAAAAAGGCACCTAAAGGACTCTCAGACTGTGAGAAACAAGATTCTGTGGGCTTTCATGTGTATCAGACTATCAGACGTACTGATAGACCACCGACCGATGGCATGAGAGAGAAGTGACGCGGCCATTGGTGGGGAACTGAGCCTGTGATGTTGGCTGGCAGAGATTGCCAGAGAGAGAGATGACGTCAGGAGGGGTTGATAAAAGGTGAAGAGAAACCGACATTTTCCTCTGTCCCCGCTACTCTTGCGCTTGGACCTTCTGCTTGACCTGGTCTCTCTCCCCGCTTTCTTTTGTTCAGGACCTTTCCTCCTGTCCTGGACTTGCCCTCTTGCCTTCTCTCCCGCTTGCCCCTCACGCCTTCCTCCGCCATCGACTCTCTCCTCTTGGTTACGGGCATTGGCGAGCGACGGTGTGCGGGACGTGACCTGTGGTCGGAACGAAGGGAGCTGCAGATCGTTCGCTCACTCACGCTACCTGCCTGGAGGGGACGTGGACGTGCCATGAGCGAACAAGGGCGAGTCGAGGCCTTCTTGGCGCCAAGGCGTTTTGGCGCGCACGGAGCCGCGTCCAGACTGCGCACACAGGGCCGACGCCATTCCTGACAAGACCCCGAGTGGTTGAACTAAGCACACACACACACACACACACACACACACACACACACACACACACACACACACACACACACACACACACACACACACACACACACACACACACAACGTTTCTTTTCATTTAAATTATCCCTTCGTCCATGTGTAAGTCTGGTGTGTGGGATCCCAAACTAGGTTTTAGTTTTATCGTCGCATTTCTCTTGTTATAATATATCTTGGCATGCTGTTATAATAAATCATTTGTATTATTTTCCCTGTATATTTTAACCAGTTCCCGTTTGAGTTACTTTTCGCAGGGTGAAGACATCAGCAGGCTGTCCAGGTAAAAGCTTCCTGCGTCTTCTTCTTCTCTTCCTCCCGCACGTAGATATAAAATCCGCTATTGAATGCCATCGTTAACGCTCGATTTGCTATCCGTGATTTCCCCGGTATTAACCAAGGGGGAGTCACGCGACAATATATAGTTACGGATCCGGGGGACGGCACTCCCGTTAGCAAGGATGGGGGGGGGGGGGGGTTAATCCCCTTGTCCTGTTAAGCTGGCCGTCCGCCGGTCCTGGAAGTATGACGTCACTTCTGGTCGGTGGTGAGTAGGGTTGTAAGCCCAATCCGTCCTACTACCTAATTACCACCACCGGCCGTAAGCGAGGAGATACTCCCACCCAGGCCGCTGCGTGATGGGATGCGCCGAGCGAAGCGAGCTGCGACTCGGGCCGTTAACAAAGGACTAAACCCGACTCCGAGCGTTGGCCGAATCGTGCCACAGGTACTCAATCGGGAAAGGACTAAAGCGATCGGGGGAAGAAGAAACCAAAAGGGTAAGAAATAACACAGGTTTATTCACTATCTACAAAACCAAAACCAAGGACGAAATGAAAGGTAGGACTGTACAGGAAGAGGAAGAAGCAGATACACAGGGCAGCCTTAAAACAGTCTTATATTACAACCCCGGACAAACAAACCTACTTACACGGATAGGGAATGGCAGGAAGGAATGGCTGGAAGGGGGAGAAGGTCCAAGCAGATGGTAGGGCAGGAAGGTCCGGGCAGATGCACAGTATCGAGGTCCGCTCCAGTCCACGCTCTGGGCTTGAGGCGAAACCCGGCGGCAGCTGCACATATGGTTTCACGCGGTCGGACAATGTGAATATATGGCGATATTGTCGTGGTCAACGGACCCACTCTCCTGCCTTACGATTCAGCGTGTTCTTCTCTGGTACCTTGCACTTCGGACCTTCGCACTCATCTGGTCCGCACTCATCTCCTGAAGCAGTCCCTCGCAGCCGCTTTTATAGGGCATTGCTGTATCCAGCCGCCGGTTCCTATGACATGCCTACCGGTCGGCTCACCTCGGCCCTGGTTGGCCGGCGAGGGCTCGCTGGCTCCACCTCTGATGGTGAGTTGACATGCCACACCTTGTTCTTGTGTCCCGCCCCCTTTTTCCTCGGCCTGAGACCGCATGTTCAATGGCGGCTTGGGGCCATCAAACAAACCAAGACAAGGGGCAGCGAACACTGCCCTACCGCTACTGCACTTTGAAGAGCGGGAGATGATTGGGGATAATTGAAGGGGCCTATCTTATTTGATTATTACAACGCAGATTCAACTATTGGGAACAGATCCTTATAGTCCTTGAGCCAGACCAAAAGTAATGCTCCGGCGGGGGGAGTAATTCTCATTATGATTTTCCATTAGACCAATGTCTCAAGTGTCAGAAAAGGTGTGATGCACATCTGAGAACGGTAGCTTAGTGCCCGGATGGACGCCATCTTTGAAACCACCCAGCTCGAAAATGCCCATTTGGTGGGGTACATTGTTGCACGTGTATCTGGACTTCTATACTAGCTATCGATGTGCGGTTGACGACTAAATATACGTCCGATGTGTACCGTCTAAATAAAAAATAATATGAAGCATTTTGTTTTAGATTAATTATTATAAAAATCAATTATCGAAAAAAAATCATATATTTTTCAATATTTTATTATTAGACTTGTACTTTTTTTAGTGAAACAACACTGGTATGATTTTCCAAATTATGCATTGTGCTACACCGTTTATCTGTCTATAAAAATAACTCAAAAACTAAAACATATCATCCACCACGAGTTTACAACAAATAAATGTAAAGAGGCATAAAATGACTTAGGCCGCCGCTGGCATTATCTATTCTGACGATAACGCAAGTTAGGAATGTCGTACGGAGAGGATTTTAACACCATACGATATCTAATAAGCAGGCGGAAATTGTTACATAGGAAATCTGCACTTTGGTGGCCATCTTGGATTTCAAAATGGCCGCCAATTATATTAATTATTCATTACTAGAGTTTGGAAAGACGTATGGAGCTGATTTTAACACCATACGATGTATATTCCTAATAAGCAAGCGGAGGTATCATTGAACATGTCATGTTTTAGTCAAATAACACCGGTATGATCTTCCAAATTATACATTTTGCTAAACCGTTTATCTGTCTATAAAGATTTTCAGGCAATTTGGCCTGCATTATAATAGAGAACAACATATGCTATACAATATACAGTGCACACAAAGTTAATCATCAGAGTCGCCATCAGTCATTGGCATCCTGAGCCACAATAGCATCATCCTGCACCATGTTGGAGCATCCCTGCAGCTTACACACAACAGTGCACTTCAACCCATTCAGTATGCAGGAGCAATCTGACGGTCGACACGTCCTTCTGCATGTGCATGAGATGAGATTCAAGACGACATCTGGAGCTGGTAGACCCGCCATCCATCGGATTGTGAGCGAACCGCCATCATCGAGTTCCCAACCATGTCCTGCTGATGGTGTTGGGACGTCTGGTAGGTTTTCAAGGCTGCGTCGCCAGATAGCCGCCTGATAGTTGGCCCGAAGCGTATGCTGCATCAAGGAGTCTTCACAAGGCGGCAATTGTCCAGATTCGATCTGGCCCTTCTTTGCACAGAACATGTGATAACGGAGCGAATTAACACCGACGATCTTCGTGTTCTTGGCGTACAGCTGACACGTGAAGGCCTGAATGCTATTGAAGACGTCTGTTGGTACATTCCACGAAGATCCCAGATCTGTGAATGCTTGAAGATACAGCTCATTCGCTTGCACAAGCTTCAAAGCCTTTATCTTTCCTTGGCTAGCCAGAGCACTCACAGTGTCACACCCGCTCCATGCATGAAGCCCTGGCAATGCACTGCAAACTCCAGACCCCAATACCGCAGCCAACTTTCCAACGTCGATCATTCTGACTCGAACCTTTGTTCCTCGTCTGATGAAGAGCTGACTATCGATGGTTCTGCTGAGATGAAGACTGATGATCAGAACGTCGGTGTCATCTGCCACTAAGATGATCGTCTTGTAGTGGGTAGCGGCGTGCTTTGCGTGGAGAAACATACGCGTGTCTGCTTCCTCGTGGCTACATTCGAGTGCTTGCACCAACTTCCACCTATCGCGGGTCAGTACCAGACATTTTTCACCACAGGTGACATACAGTGTTCTGTTGCCTAGCTTTTCGCGATTTGTTTCATGTTTCCACGACTCCGCCAGAAACACAACCAGTTTCTCCTTTGTCTGGCTGCAAGCAAGGAGACGCCGCCAGTTCATGATTTTGTGTGCGGGTCTGATCTCGCTGAAACTGATGCCTTCATTTGAACCGCGGTTCACACGCTCAGCTGCTTTGATGGATTCTTCTGTGTATGTGTCAAAGACAACATTGATGCGCTCACTGCCTTGACCAGCGTGAAGCGCTGCAGCAAGGATGCGGTCAGATAGTTCTTCGAACGTGTCGTTCTCGCCATGCATCTTTTGTATGAGAGCCATCGCATCAATTATTGTTGCACTTCGCTTGTCAACATTCTCGGCTGGTTCCACAAGACCTTCCATGTGTTTCGCAAGTGCAGCTTTGTTCGTTTTTTTCATTGACCCTTTCACGCTCAAGCTGAAGTGATGACATGATGTTCAGAGCTTCTCTGAGGATTTCTTGCACTGTTGCCATATCTGTGGCAGGCGCGTTTATAGTCGGCAGGTAGCCAACTACATCTTCCGTCACCTGAACACGATCTCTAGTCATGATGTTGAAACCAGTCCACGAACTGATTGTCTGGTCGCATGGTTCCAGCATGCGAGTCATAATCCATACGTGATTTCGGCGCTGCGCAAGGGATGTTGCGCCTGCAAGAGTGTCAGAAAGATCTGCAGGCTTGATTGCAGGTGGGCCCTCTCGTTTCCCACCGCTGTATATTGGAACTAAATCGCTGGATGACGGGATAGATCGCTTCTTATCTGCTTTGGATACTGCCGATGGAGGTTGGGGCGGCAAACACGACTGCGACTTCGGTTGGACGATGATACCGTTGACGCGATGCGATGTTCCGCCACCACTCAGCGATTCCTCTAGCCTGTCGATGTTATCGAATGCTAATACAGTCGGGACCGAAGGGTGCACATGTGACGGAAGTGGTACTGTATCTTTCTCCACACTTGCTAATTTGTCTATGCATAGCGCTGTCTCGATTTCTTCCAGAACTGTGTACGAACATCCGTGCCCGAGTCGATTCAATATTCTGATGACCTCTGTATTACCGGTGAGCGTTTTCATGACCCACGGAAGTAGGACATGCTTCGATGTTCTGATGGTACCCCGGTGTACAGCATTGATGATATCTTGAGCCATCGACCATACCAGTGTGTCGGCACGCGCAGAGCTACCCCCACTCCCGCAAATCAAAGTATGCAGAAATACACGAAGAGAATCTGGTATCTTCACGTAATCTGAAGTGAGTTCTGCTGGCTGAGGCGGCCAACGTTCATTGTAATGAGCATCTTTGATCTGGTGTCGCAGTGAAGTAGCTGCACGCACAATGTTACTTTCACCGTCCGTTCGTTCAAATGCTTTCACTTCTGCTTTCAGGTTTACGCACTCTGCAGCAATCTCTCGCTTTGTCAGATTATCGGGCATCAAGTATACACGGTGTTTCACATTGAAGAAGATGAGCGATTCTCCAAACTCTCTTTGTAATGTGCGCTGCAGATTCTTCTTGATGGAGTCACGAACATCAACTGAAAATGTATCTGAAGACAGGATGTCTGTTGCAACATCAACTATTGGAACAATCCTCGGGTTCAAGAACAAGTCAGTGCGAATGAAATTGAATATACATCGTATCATTTCTTTTTTCTCGATATTATCTTCAATGTCAGTTTCTACAATGAGGTTTTTGGGGCCGTGTGTAGTTTCTATAGCAGGAGAAGTGGTAGTGAGCCTCAGCTGCAACCATATCTCGTGTAGTCAATGCCAAAACTCTCTCATCATTGCGAGCTGTCGCAGCATCTCTTATTGTCTTATCTGCTCGAAGTTCAACAGCCAAGACAACTGTTTCACGGGTACGACTGCCTTTTATGAATTTTGAAGCACGCTGGCAAAAAATGCATTTATCATCGTAGACCGTTGAAGTTGATCCTGTCTCTTCCCGTGATGATCGCCGTCGCACCGCATCGCCAGTATCAACTGAAGAACTTCTAGCTGCATTGGTCAAAGTAGCTAGGTGGTTTTTGTGAGTGAAGTCTGATCTACAAGCCCTATGGTATAATATTGGAATATTAGGAAGTTCAACTGCGCCTTCTTGGACTAGCTTTAGAATTGGATAAAAGTTTCTAACTGCGGCTGCGTCACACAATGTCTTCCAAGAACTGTTGC
>NC_136267.1:26098058-26115558 GCF_964187855.1 Myxine glutinosa | reverse complement strand
CACCCAAGCACCAATCGGTGCAGTCATCACTGTTCAAGAATAAAAAATAAATCAACAACCCCTAACCCTGCAGGTGATCTCTTGCTCTTCGGCTCCCTCTGCTGGTTATTATTATTTGTTCTTCCAGATTTTGTCTTTCTTTCATTTTCTTACTGGCGGCCTATTTGCAATAAAGGTTGCCCAAACGTGTCCATTTTATTTATGGCCCACAGGGCCGACTACGTGTGGTTCACCTGTGGGGCATTGGTGCCCTGTGGCCAAGGTCCGCCAGCAAGATTTCGGGCCCTCATGGCTGGTTCCAGCAGAGGGGCCATGCCCCAACCCATGGGGTCCATAAGTGGTGCTCGGCCACAGACATGTGGTCCATAATGTGGTGCATCGATGCAGACAGCTGGTTCTGAGAGTTCCGGGCGCACAATGGCCGACTCACGCACGCTCCCCTCGGCGCCCCATGGCGCACAGGTCATGTGGGAGACCAAAGGGGGACAAGAGAAATGAGCGAGGGGTAAGGTCACAAGGGTACACATCAATAAGGCAATGCAAGGCGAAATGCGTACGGAGAGCGAAATGAGAAAGCTCGTCCCTACCGTACGTCACCCCCCTGTCACCTACACTACCCTTGCCCTTACCCCATATGTACAAAATCTACACATTTACAAATTCGTCGCTAATGTCTTGTCTCCCCATATTTCTCCAATACCAAATTTGTCACCACAATCCCTCTAACCAAAATTTGCCATCACCCAATTCATCATCAATCCTCATAAGGAGGAAGAGATGGAACAACAAAGCACAATGTCACACCCACGTCATGATGCGTCTCACAATCCAAACATTTGCACAGTAAAAAATAATCAAAACATGGCATGGTGTGGAGTACCTGTCACCTCAGGTGAGTGGATGCAGATGGTGCGAGGAGACTCCAATCCTAACTATCCTCTTAATGACCTTAACACACTTTACACTACCCGGGGTCTCTCCCTGCCAATCCATTGGCCAACTTACACTATGGGTTCTAAAAACCAATTCCCATTGACCAAACTGTGGTGCTTCTCAATTTGGGGTCTCACTCCCCCGATTCATCTCCCGGTGCCCTCGCACAATTTCTGGGCTGTGACGTGTAGCTCTCCCAGCAGGTCTACCCACCTGCACACCTCCACCACTGTAGTTGCCACCCGAGCTTACCTAGCTCCTCACCCTAACCTATCTAACTGGGGAAGCCCCCTCCTGGCTCTGTCACCCCTTGGTGCCCTCTGGCACTGGGCTACCCGGGTCCGTCCTCCGGATCCTCGGGCCCCATCCACAACTACCGGCTCCCAGAGCCCACCTGCGGCCTCACCTGGCCGACATCCTCACAGTGGTGGAGTGCCCAAACCAACTACACACACTAACAGGCTACACGCCCAGCCATTTCCACAACACTAATGCACCCATCAAAATACCATTCTTTCACCTCGCACCACAGATGCCAATATCCAACCACAATTTACCTATACCCTCTACCTAACACTTACACTACCCGCCCCGGGTATTCGTGATGGGGGTCCACTCTTCCCCCATTCACACCTTCGCACCATCCACTCCACTCCACAATTTCCACCATACTCACTCCACGACCATCCATTCCAATACCCCATATATTCCACACTCCATGTATTCCACACACCTGTTGGTGCACACCTGTGCACTCACACCTGGTGCCACCTGCACCCTCCTTCCTTCCTGGACCAGTTGGTCAACACAACACACCTCACCTTCACTCACTCATACACTGCTCCATCCACCTGTTCAGTTGCACACCTGTGCAATCACACCAGTTCAATCCTCAAACACACGGCATCATCTCATCTAACTACTCCCCCCTGAAACTTGCGCTTCCCAGTCGTCCCTTTAAACTATTGCGCTCCCACGTCATTATCATCCACACTAGTCTACCTGCGTCCCCACTACAGGTATCCTTGTCACTAACTAATCTTAACGTTACCTAATGTCATCTTCTCGGGCCCTACACACAATATCCTAACCCACCCGGGCTAGTTTTCACTGCCATAAACCCCATAAACTAGTGCTCCTTTGCCCCCCGCGTGCTGTGAGGGATGACAGAGTTGCCATCCCACCACATCGGGGAGGTCCTACTATCAATTTGGCACACCAAATTTCAGCCAATCAAAAATTTTGCCAATCATCTGCCAATCACCGTACCAATCATGAAATTTTGCTTTTTTTCTAATTTCGGGGCCAAAACACTATCCTCATCACCCGTCTACTTATTAGGTCCTCTCGGTGCGCCAATTCCCTTCTAAAGCTCGGCTTCGTACAGCCGAGCAATGAACGCGGGTTCTTTGGTGCCGGCGGCTGGATGCGTCCGGCACTCGGTGCAGGGACGGGGGCTTACCCGTGCCGAGATCCCACGCACCACCTCGGCGCGGAGCCATCCAATTTCCCGATCTCGACCTGCCGGAACGTCTCAATAAAAAGTGGTCGCCATGCCGACCCTTCCTATCGGGCTGCCCACTCCGCCTAGTGGAGCCCGGACGCGGCCGTTCCAAGCGAGGCACAGCAAGGATCGCGTACGGCGGTCCTTTCGAAACCGCCGTGGCTCGGATCCCCGCTGGTTCTCGCGGCACGCGAAGCCCGGCACGCACCGAGGGCCCGATTCGGCTAAAAGTCGCTCTAACCGCTAACCCGGTTACCGTCGATGCCTCACCTGCATGCTTACACGCATACGCTACCCCTTTCTTGCTACGACCTCCAGCTGTTCCCATGCTCCTCGTACCTTTCCTTACACACCTCGGTACACTCATTCCGCTCACCGACTTGGTCACACACCTGACCACCGAACACCTTGGCACACATTCGTCGCTCGCACACCTCACCAACACACCTCTTCGCGCCCCTTCCTCGGTCACCTCCTCTGTGACCATCACAGGTGTGCTTTCACTCGCACACCCAACCACGTGCCTCACGACCAACTCAAGTGTGCATTCCCACACACGCTCTACCATTCCAGGTGTGCATCCTTCCATTCCAGGTGTACATCCTCGCTCACCTGTCACAACCAACTCACGCTCCGTGCCACTCTCACTACTCTCACCACCACTCTTGACAACGCACTCACCCTTACTCTCGACAGCGCACTCTTTCCTCATGCACCTGTCCGTTACACACCTTTCTCGCGCACACTCTTGCGCACACTCTCCCGTTACACCCTCTGTAACACTCACCACAGGCGTACACTCTTCCTTACTTTTGACAGCGCACTCTTTCCCCATGCACCTGTCCGTCACACATCTTTCTCGCAAACCCTCTCCCGTTACATCCTCTGTAACACTCACCACAGGCATGCATTCTCCCTTTACACCCTCCGTAACACTCCTCACTACGCGCTTCCATGTGCTCCCTCGCACACGCGCTACGACCGACTCACTCTCGACAGCACACTCTTTCCTCGGCGCGCACTTTTTCCTCACACACCCCATGGTCGGACATTCTCGCACACCTTGTTTTTCACACACCAGACCTGTCACACACTTCACCAACGGCCTTTCACGAACACCCGGATCCAAACCAATCCCCAAGCCGACTGAAGCTTTCCTCACATCATATACATTGCCGAATATTTCGCCACTCACCTTGGCACCTCGTCTCCGCACCTCTTTTGCCACCTGCAAACTCTTTATTTGGTTGGTGAGCAGCACATCATGAGTTGAGCACTGACCTTGCACATATTCCATTACTTCCTCCTTTATCTCCCTCTTAGTTTCTGTCCGTCCCTTCTTAATTTCACTCACCTCTTCTTCCACTTCTTCTAATTTTTGCTTCACCTCTTTTATTTCCCGGTGCGTCTCCTCAAGTTCGTCCTCTAAGGCTACCGTGACCGTCTCTATGTGCATCCTCACCTGCCGGTCCTTTGTCTCCATTATCTCTGTCACCTCGTCCACCCTCATTGTCAGTCCCTCACGTACCATCTGACATTGCCTCTGTGTCGCTATTGTTACATATTTATGGGAATGTATGTGAATTACTATTCAGGTCTTTGCTTATCAATGTGTAGTCGATTAAGGGTTGTTGTGGTTGGAGGGTCAGGAGCCCTTCTGGAAAAAGAGACCGGAAACGGAAGAAGAAAGACACGAGGTCGAGAGAAGCGACGAGGTTTCTTCTTCCTCGCCCCGCTCCGACGAGAGGTGGGATCGATATTGAGCCGTGTGGAAAAGCGGCGTTCCCAAGCCCGTCTGGCGAGAGGAGTTACCGGGACGGGTACCTACCCGGTGGACACGTCAAGCTGCCGTGGGGCCGTGCACCGACCCAGCGTCTGGCACCGTTCGCGGCACCGTCTACAAAGACGCGTACGGGTCGCACGTTGGGGCCTAACACGCGTTGCAAGCGGCGTGTGGCTTTTGCCTGCTTTACAGTACCCGCTTCGCGTGGCCAGGAGGGGGCTGCAGCCGTGGTTCCCGGTACGATACATGCCCGGTGGAAAAACGTCCACCCGGGGTTCGTTCAACCGCCCGAGTGCGGCGAAGCCGACCATCATCTTGGTCAGGAGGGGCCCAGAGACATTGTGAGGGACAGAGACCAAAGGGGGTCGTGAGCACAAAAGGGGACACACGTATGTAAGATGGCCATCTTAATCATCTAGGGGATTGATTGTTGAGTGTGAATTGTGGATGGTGGATTGCTCGGGGAATATATCCTTGATTGTATCATTGAAATTGTATGGTATCATTACCATTGAAATATATCATTGAAAATCAGTTTTCTCTTGGGTGGAATTCATAGGGATTGCGTTGGGAAAGCGCATATATAATACCACTTTCTGGCGACGGCGGCAGGGATTTTCGAAGCTCCACACGGTCTCCACGTTTTTCGAAGTTAAGTCTGTTCACAATTGTATTTTGTCGAAACTGTATTTATCTTTCGGTGTGTGAAGTTATTGTGTGCAACTTTGGTTGTTTCTCGGTGTTTATCTTTCATAAATTGATCGTCTGTTTGCCGTGTCGTGTCTTGAGGCCTTGTACAGTGTGCACTGTACAACCTTGAGGCTTTGTTTTTCTCTCAGCGGTCCGTCTTTTGTGATCCAATAACTTTCGTTCTCTGTATTCCCAGGCTTTTCACCCATAGCCTACTTCCTTGTGTAAATCTCAACTCAAAAAAAAAAAAAAAAAAAAAAAAAAAAAAAAATTTCCCTTCTCTGTTATCATTCGTTTATTCATTCTTATTCGTTCGTTCGTTCTTCGACCACGTGTTTCTCCCCCATTTCCCCAGATAGTTTTCACTCATTAACCTTCAATGTTTACACTTTCCCCTCAAGTTATGTATTCCGTCATATTTTATAACACCTTTTTCTTCTTCTTCTTTAAAAGGCTGCTTTCGACTTGCTCACCAAATCAATTCATCCCAAAAAAAATATCCATCTCCTATAGTGCCTTTTTTCTACATTCCCTAAACTCTCCTGCACTCCATCCTCCATCCAGCGTCCTTAAACGTATTTTTAACTCGAAGGTCACAAGCAACTCATTTTGCAATAAATGTTCGTTTCCCATAAATCGTACACTTTCAAAAATCCAATCTCACCCCTCCCCTCCAAATCTTCCCCATAACCCCTCCCCTCCAAATCTTCCCCATCACCCCTCCCCTCCAAATCTTCCCCATCACCCATCCCTTTCAAATCTCCCCCCTTGCCCCCTCCCTCCTAAACGACCCCCTCACCCCTCCCCGCCAAGACGCCCCCTCGCCCCTCCCCTCCTAGACTCCTGCCTCACCCCTCCCCTCAAAATCTCCCCCATATCCCATCCCTTTCAAATCCCTCCCCTTGCCCCTTCCCTCCCAAACTTCCCCCTCACCCCTCCCCTTCAAATCTCCCCACCCTCATTGCTTCTCAATTTCCCCCCTCTCACTCCCCCTCCTCAAAGCGTCCTCCCCGCTTCTTCCCCCTTCAAACTCTCACCTCCATCTCCCCCAACCTTCTGCCTCGCTCTTCCCCCTCCTCAAATAACACCTCATTGTGGCTCACCCAATCACCATCAAACCTTTTGTCCGCCCCATCCTTCCCTTTCTCCGAGCTATTCTGAAATCTCTGACACACCTTCAACAGCTCTCCCTACCTCTTCCACCTCTTCCACATCTTACCCTACCCCTCCTCCCCCCTGTTCTGTATCTGATGCTCCCCCTTCCTCTTCATTAACGGTATGGACCTCAAACATCCGGGGCCTTCGTTCAAACTTAACTGATCTCTCCATACAGGTTGCTTCTGTCAAACCAGACGTGATCTGCTTAACAGAAACTTTCCTCCTTTATGATGTCTCTGATTCCATAGTATCTCTCCCGGGCTACTCCCTCCTCCGGTATGATAGACCTGAGCCTCGTCCTGGAGGCGGGGTTGCTATCTTTATCAAAAACTCTCTTCCTCACTCGCCCTGCACTGCACTCTCTCCACCTCACCCCCAGGAATACCTCTGGCTACGGCTTCCCCTTCGCTCCCACCTCTTGTTCATATGTGTGTTGTACCGTCCACCAAACAGTGATGACTCCATCTACATCTCGCTGTCTGATGATATGGACCAACTTCTATCTACTCATCCCAACTCTCTCTTCCTCATATGTGGTGATTTCAACTGTCATCATGCCAGTTGGCTGGGTGTGGGTACCTCTCTCACCAGCCATGGCTCCTCAGCAAAGGACTTCTGCGACTCACTGGGACTGACACAATCTGTCAATTTCCCGACCCGGATCTCAGTCAACGGAACATCTTCTCTTCTGGACTTGGTTATGACTAACTTCCCTGAAAATGTCTGCTGCTCTTCTTCTGCTCCGATCGGATCATCTGATCATGTCCTTGTTAAAGTGGACATCTCTCTGACCATCCTCAGGGAGCCTGCTCAGCGTCGACGAGTCTGGCATTTCACTCAGGCCAACTGGCACGGTCTTCAAGCAGCCATCAATCATCTGGACTGGTCTCCCATCTCTACCACCTCTGACATCAACTCATCCTGGGAATTCTTCCAAAGTAAATTGCTCTCTCTCATGCACAGATTTATCCCATCTCGTCTTCAGTTGTCATACCCTTCCTCCCGTCCATGGTACACGGAATCTTGTGGTGAGGCTGTTGCCCAGAAACAACTTGCCTTCGTCTCCTGGAAAGCAAATCCAACGGAAGGAAATCTCATTTCCTTTCACAAAGCCCGAAACAAGTGTGTGTCCACCCTCAGGAGAGCCAGGAAACAATATCTCTCCATTCTCAAGACCGAACTCTCTTATCTGTCTCCCTCTTCCAAATCCTGGTGGCGTCTGGTCAAATCCGTTTCTGGTGTTTGTTCCCCCTCCATCCCCTCCCTTACCTCAAACGGCGACACAGCTGACTCCGCACGTGAAAAAGCTGAATGCCTCAACTCTGTGTTTGCCTCTAAATCTTGTGTCCCAAACCCATCCCTCTCTGTACCCACCATATCCAGTCGTACCCTGCTGCTCCTGGACTCCGTGTCCTTTCCTCCTGACAAGGTGGAAAAGTTTCTGTCAACCCTCGACTCTGATTCTGCAACTGGACCCGACGGCATCAGCCCACGGGTCCTAAAATCCTGCTCTGCTGCTCTATCTCACCCTCTCTCTGTTCTCTTCACCCTCTCTTTTGCTCAAGGTCAACTGCCATCTGCTTGGAAATCAGCCAACATCACCGCTTTGCACAAAAAAGGTGCAAAAACAGATCCTAGCAACTACAGACCAATCAGCCTTCTCCCAATTATCAGCAAAGTCATGGAATCCATCATTGCTTCGGATATGAAATCTTTCCTCTTCTCCAATGGCTTGATCTCTGATCATCAATTTGGTTTCAGACCAGGTCACTCTACTCTGGACATGCTGCTTCTGCTGTCTCAACAATGGATGGAGGTCCTCAATGCCAAACAGGAAATTAGAGCTGTCTCCCTCGACATATCACGTGCCTTCGACACGGTCTGGCACCCCGCTCTGCTCACCAAACTCTCCTCCTTTGGTATCCATGGAAATCTCCACGCATGGCTGACGGACTTCCTCTCTAGTCGTCGTCAACGTGTGGCCCTGAATGGGTTTCTCTCATCTCCTCTTCCTGTTCAGGCTGGAGTTCCCCCAGGCAGTGTTCTGGGCCCCGTGCTTTTTCTGGTCTTCATCAATGATCTCTCTGACTCTCTCGAAAATCCTCTCTATCTCTTTGCTGATGACTCCACTCTCTGCCGCTCCATTCCTCTTCCCTCAGATCGGCAGTCTGCTGCCTCCTCACTCTCTGAAGACCTGGACAAAATCACAGACTGGTCAAACAAGTGGAACATGTCTTTCAATCCTGACAAATCTCACACTCTTACTATGTCTCTCCGAAAAGATCGACTGGACAACCCTCCCATCTACTTTCGCAACAATCCTCTCCAAGAAGTTCTGTCGCTCAAGATTTTGGGTCTCACTATCTGCCATGATCTTTCTTGGGAAAACCACATTTCCAAGCTGGCCTCCAAAGCCAGTCGCCGACTGGGCATCCTCCGTCGTGCGAAGTCCTTCCTCGGCACACCTGAGCTCCTCACCACATACAAGGCTTTCATCCGCAGCTCAATGGAATACTGTTCTCCCCTATGGGCCGGTGCTCCTGCCTCACACCTAGCTCGGCTTCACGCTGTTGAAACCAAAGCTTTCAGAATTATTGGAATCTCCCGCGATGAAGCTATCTCTGAGGGCCTTTCACTCACTCACCGCAGGCAGGTAGGTGGTCTTTCTGTCTTCTACCGACTCCTCTCCGGCCTTGCACCCCCAGCTCTCTCTGTGCTCTGTCCCCCAAATATTCCTACAGGTCGCACAAGATCTGCCAGCAACCCTCTGATGGTTAAACTGCCGAAATCTCGGCTCTCTGCTCACCTTCACTCTTTCATTCCTCTTTTCTCCCGCCTCTGGAACAAACTCCCTCACTCCCTTCAATCCCACTCCTCCCTCCAGGTCTTTAAAACAGCTGTTCACCACCATCTCTTATCTTCCCCCATCCAAAACCTTGATCTTTTCTACCCCCGCTAATTCACCCCAGATCTACCTTGTTTGAAATTCCAACTTCTTTCCTGGAAGTCCTGGCAGTGTCCATATGTTTTATACCTCTCCCACCGCCCCCTTCCCACGCCCCCCCCCCCCCAAAGCCCTCGCCCTCTCTCAGATCTCTCGATGTCTCCATGTCTCTCGGTCCCTGCTCTCAAATGTTGTGTTTGTGTCCTTCCCCCTCTCTCCCCATCTTGTCTACCGCTCCCTATGTTATATGTTTTATGTGTCGGTTTGTCTTTCTGTGTGATTAATGTTCGCTCTTTCACGAGCCTCGACCTTGTATACAAAAAAAAAAAAAAAAAAAAAAAAAAAAAAAGTTCCTCTCACGGTCCGGGGGTCACCGAGACCAGGTAGTCACCGAGGGGACCACGTAACAGAATTGGGGGCTCGTCCAAATTACGATTTGCGGATTCGCAATTGGGTCTACGTCCGGGATCTAAAATTGTATAAAATAATAAAATAATATTTTTATTAATTAAAATTTATTAATTAAGTATTAATTGGTAAATTTTGGGGGAAATTGGGGGTAAAGTATTGGGTGAAGGTTAACAGGTGTTAACGATAGGCACCATGGCGTTTGTGGCACAGAACTTTGCGGTAACCCCGAGTGAGGCACAGTTCCGAGCGTTACTAAAGTCGGACCTCTTGAAATTGGCCAAACATTTTAACTTGGAGGTCCGAACTAATTTGAGGAAGGCAGAGTTGCAGGCCACGGTGATACAATCTATGGTGGGATTAGGAACATGGGACGAGTTAGCCTGGGAGTGGCTACCCGAAGAACCAGAAGACGTTGAGCTCCGGAAACTGGAGTTGCAATTACGGAGCCAGGAACGGATCAAAGAAGAAGAAAGGAAAGCAGAAAAGGAAAGAGCAGAAGAAGAAAGGAAAGCAGAGGAGAGGAGAGAAGAGAAACAAGCAGAGGAGAGGAGAGCTGCAAGGGAACTCGAAGCAGAGGAGAGAAAAGCAGAAAGGGAATTAAAGGAACGTGACATGGAGCTTCGGCAGGAAATTAAATTCAAGGAGCTGGAGTTAATGAGAGAACGGGGAGAGGCACCACCCTTGCTGACGGGGTCGACACCTAACCAGAAAACCTGGGATGTGGGCAGACATGTGAGGCTGGTTCCACCGTTCAGTGAAAAGGAAGTCGCGAAATTTTTTCCACACTTTGAGAAAGTGGCTCGACAATTAAACTGGCCGGAGGAGGCCTGGACCATACTAGTGCAAAGTGTGCTGGTGGGAAAAGCTCAAGAGATTTATTCGGCGCTACCAATGGACCAATGTGCAGATTATGAGGTACTGAAGAAGCACACCCTCAAAGCCTATGAGTTGGTTCCGGAAGCTTACAGGCAAAAATTCAGGAATGCCAGGAAGAGGGAGAGTGAGACCCATGTGGAGTTTGCCAGAGTGAAAGAAAACATGTTTGATCGGTGGTGTGAGTCAAAAGGAGTCGGGAAAGACTTCGAAACATTGCGTGACTTGATCCTGGTGGAGGAATTTCAGCAGTGTGTCCACGAGGACATCAAAGTGTACCTGCAGGAAAAGAAAGTACCAAAGTTGTGGGACGCAGCCACCATGGCAGATGAGTATGCCTTAACCCACCGAATAGGGGTCCACAAACCTAACTCCTCGCCTAGACTTCAGCAGGGGAGTTATGGAACACCCGGTGCGGAGAACGACCTTACATGGCGGCGGCCTCGAGATGATTATGGGGACAACTATGATACCCCAACTGTTAGAAATCAGAGGGCTACGGGCCCAAGACAAACTTATTTTTCGGGGAGCCCGAGGCAGACCACGAGTTTTTCCTCCGGGCCTACTTGCGCTTTTTGCAAGAAACCTGGACATGTGATGTCCCAATGTTATGCCCTGAAAAAGGAAAATCAGGAGCGGGAGTTCGACTAGTACGACTCCAAATGCAATGGCCATTGTGAGAAATCGCCATCAAAAGGGTTACCAACCATTTATTTCAGAGGGGTTTGTGTCACTGGATGGAGCCTCGACTAACCGGAGACCGGTTAGGATATTGAGGGACACAGGAGCACATCAATCTTTAATGCTTGAAGGCATTTTGCCATGGTCCGAGGAGACGGCAACGGGGGATAGTGTTCGTTTACAGGGGATCGGGGGCGGTGTTAGTGCTCCACTTCATGTCATCCATTTGGAGTCCGATTTGGTGTCAGGACCGGTCACCGTCAGTTTACAAGCCACACTTCCTGTAGAGGGTGTATCTGTGGTTATCGGGAATGATTTGGCCGGGGGTCAAGTTTATGGTAACCTGAGGGTTGGTAAAGAGCCCAGCAGGGAAAATAACACCACACCAGCTCGGGATGGCGACAAAAGTACCAAGTTATTTGTAGGGGGACTGAACTTCAAAACAGAGGAAGAAGTTCTGACCTCTGTCTTCAACAGATAAGGGCCGCTGGTGGAAGTGCGGTTGGTAAGAGACAGGGAAACGCAACAGTCAAGAGGGTTCGGCTTTGTCACGTTTGCCAGCACAAAAGACGCCAGAGAGGCAGAGAAGAATTGGAATGGCAAGGATTTGGAGGGTCGGACCATAACAGTAGGGAAGGCATTTCGTAGGCGTCGAGAGGTCTACAGGAGAGTACAACTGGGCGGTAGTTTTGGTGGTGGCCGCAATCAATATTATTATGGAGGCTCCCTGAGTTACGGCAGCTCCCGAAGGAAGGATTGTCAAAGTAGTGGCCGAGAAGGAGACCGCTATTCATGGGACTACAGTGACAAGCGGCGGTCCCACCATAATTATTAGGGAAGTTCTGAAAAGCTGAAGCACTGAATGCGGCGGAGCCGCCGAGCCAAGATTCCTACACGGATTAACCGTGAACGCCACGTTCCTAAAGGCGTCCATGTAGTGAACTTTCATGCACGGACTAACCGTGAACTCCACGTTCCTCAAGGCGTCCATGTAGAGAACTTTCCTGCACGGACTAACCGTGAACTCCACGTTCCTAAAGGCATCCATGTAGTGAATACTCGGCTTGGCCTCCCGGAAAAAGTGCTATCGAGTTGCTTAACTTTGGATCTTTGATCAACCCCTTAACCTTCATTCACAAGAAACTGACAGTCAAAGTCAGAGGGTCATGAGATGGAGTTTGGCTTGGCAGGAGTCCAACGGGAAATTGAACATGTAAAGGGCAGGGACAATGTCGTTGCTGGTGCTTTGTCCAGAGTGAATTACCTTTGAAAATCTCTGGGGGTTTTGTGAAATTTTGTTGCTTTATTTTTGAGTTGTGATAATTGTTGCCCAGGGGAACTGATGATTTGGGGGTTGAGTTATCTGGTTTGTTTATCCAAGTTGGCCGGCAAAGAAAGTTTTCGCTGGGTTCAAACTTTCTTTCTTGAAGGGGGGGGAGTGTTACATATTTATGGGAATGTATGTGAATTACTATTCAGGTCTTTGCTTATCAATGTGTAGTCGATTAAGGGTTGTTGTGGTTGGAGGGTCAGGAGCCCTTCTGGAAAAAGAGACCGGAAACGGAAGAAGAAAGACACGAGGTCGAGAGAAGCGACGAGGTTTCTTCTTCCTCGCCCCGCTCCAACGAGAGGTGGGATCGATATTGAGCCGTGTGGAAAAGCGGCGTTCCCAAGCCCGTCTGGCGAGAGGAGTTACAGGGACGGGTACCTACCCGGTGGACACGTCAAGCTGCCGTGGGGCCGTGCACCGACCCAGCGTCTGGCACCGTTCGCGGCACCGTCTACAAAGACGCGTACGGGTCGCACGTTGGGGCCTAACACGCGTTGCAAGCGGCGTGTGGCTTTTGCCTGCTTTACAGTACCCGCTTCGCGTGGCCAGGAGGGGGCTGCAGCCGTGGTTCCCGGTACGATACATGCCCGGTGGAAAAACGTCCACCCGGGGTTCGTTCAACCGCCCGAGTGCGGCGAAGCCGACCATCATCTTGGTCAGGAGGGGCCCAGAGACATTGTGAGGGACAGAGACCAAAGGGGGTCGTGAGTACAAAAGGGGACACACGTATGTAAGATGGCCATCTTAATCATCTAGGGGATTGATTGTTGAGTGTGAATTGTGGATGGTGGATTGCTCGGGGAATATATCCTTGATTGTATCATTGAAATTGTATGGTATCATTACCATTGAAATATATCATTGAAAATCAGTTTTCTCTTGGGTGGAATTCATAGGGATTGCGTTGGGAAAGCGCATATATAATACCACTTTCTGGCGAAGTTCCTCTCACGGTCCGGGGGTCACCGAGCCCAGGTAGTCACCGAGGGGACCACGTAACACTATCAAGTCATTTTTAATTTCTTTTTGTGTCGCCTTTAACCCTCCTAGTACTGCAGTGTTCCTTTGAACCTGCTCCACTAACTCAGTCTGTCCCTCCGTCAGCTGTTCCACCTCCTCTGTCAGATCTTCTATACCCCCTTGTAACCTCGCCGTATTATTCCTCACCTCTTTCTCTATACGCTTTTCGCCTCGCTTTACCTCCTCGCGTACCCCCGAGACCTCCTCACTTACACCTCGTCGTATCTCCTCTTTCATCTCCTCCCTCTCTTTTGTGGATGCTACCCTCATCTGTCCCAATTCATCCCTCTGAGCATCCAATTTACTTTCTAACCCGATTTTCACCTCCTCTATCTGGTTCCCCATCTGTTCGATTTCCCGGGCAGATTGTTCCCCTATTTCCCGCAATTTGTCCTCCATCCTATTTTCTAACCCCATTAACCCATTTTTTACCCCCTCTAACTGATTCTCCTGGGCAGCCATTCTATTTTCCACCCCCGTTAACCCATTCTTCACCTCTTTTATCCCGTTGTCTAACCCCTCAAAATTATTGTCTAACTTCTCACCGGTACCCCTCGCTTCGTCCCTCATTACCCCCATTTGGCCCTCTAATCGCTCACTATCAGCCCTCAATTTGTCCCTCATTCGCTCACTATCAGCCCTCAATTCGTCCCTCATTACCCCATACTGTTTTTCAAACCTCCAATTTGGTCTCCCATACTCATCTGTACAGCTGCCTATAGCTGCGCAATGAGGGCCTGCATGTCAATCGGCTGCATGTTAAAGCCCGCTGATACAGCGGGCTCGGCTACCGCGCGCACGTGCGAGGCGCCTTTTTGCGCGCCTGAAACCTCGTGCGCGAGAGCGCCATTTTGTGCGTCTGATACCCCCTCAACCATATTGCCAATGTTCTCCTCTACTTCGTCCCTCTGATCCTGGGTTACTCCTAACCCCTCCTCTAGCTCACCCACCGGCATCCGATCGCCTTGACCAGCCATGGCGCGATTTCAAAATTCGGGTTTTTGTAAAACAACACAAATTTCCAGCAGCTTGTAATTTTGAGCGCGTTAAGCGCGCTTCGGGTCCGTATCTCACTCCCAGACACCAATTGTTGCGGGTCGCGGACAAGATGTTATATTGACCGAGCGGTGGTGTATTACCGCGACCTAACAGTTCCCCCGATTCTTCCCCAACTCACCCGATTCACCCCAAACTTTGGCCGTATCGCACCGCAGCTGCCCAATCTGGAAAACTCTAAAACGACCGAATGCAAAGAGGAAAAGGAATAAGACGAGAAGACGGACAGAAGAGTAATTGGATTTATTATTTACACATATAAGTAGGAAGCAAGCAGTCACGTTTATTTACAGGGACATGAGACGCAGGTGACACAGTGCAATCGTTAGCTTATACAGACTTATTGTTACTACCCAGTACAGCACGAACAAAACAAACTCACGTACGCAAATGGATGGAAATTGCAGGCAGGAATGACAGGAGGTGGGTGGCTGGAGGAAGGCCCGGAGCTGGCTGGAATTTGATCCCGCACGGGACGTCGGGCTGGACCTCGACGGCCGCCGATGCCACCGATCCTGTCGTGTGCGCGGGGTAGCGGGTCGGAGCTGCTTGGTGGAGCCAAGCCAATGCTGCTGGTGGGGGGCCTGGCGTGACGGGTTCTCTCGCGTGACGGGTTCTCTCCTCTCTCTTTTGTCTGTCCAACCACTCTTTCTCCAACGCAACGACAACGCAACCACTGACCACCCCTGACGACCAACTCAGCTCTTGTCATGGACCTCTCCACGCGTTCTTGCTCTGACGACCAGTTCCTTCCCTGTACTCGTCTCTCCTCTGTAAAAGCTCATCTCTGGTTGGGGGCGTCTCTCATGGGTTATATATAGCCCCACCCTTGAACCTTTGCGAACCTCCCCGATCGCTCTTCCTCCGCCCTCTCAGACCAAACCCCTCGTGCTCGGTTGGTTGTTCGGGGCTGGCTCACTCCTCCCCTCTATGACGAGGTGGAGACATGCCTTTCTTCCCAACCCTGCCTCGTGGTCAATGGCGGAATGAAGGGAAAACCGCCCAACATGCAGTTGGCAATGCGAATTGCAATTGACGAAAAGGGGGGAATGGAGGTTTTGGGAATGGAATGAAGGGAATCTATCTCTTTCACTTGGTGCAATGGAGTACTTCTATTAATGGGAGACACAGCCTTACCCTAAAACACAGAATAAGATATAACTATTGAACAGGGGTATTCTATGATTGGCTGTGGTGTGGATGCTTTATGGACTAATTATGGGATGCCTTTGACCTTTACACAGCTCCGGAGGCAGGAGGCGCAGAATAAACAATAATAATAATAAAGCACACAATCAAAAAAATATACAGTCCTCATATCCGCAACAATATTATATATACATATATTACATATATATATATATATATATATATATATATATATATATATATATATATATATATATATCTATATATATATATATATATATATATATATATATATATATATATATATATATATATATACATATATATATATATATATATATATATATGTATATATATATGTATATATATATATATATATATATGTATATATATATGTATATACATATATATATACATACATATATATATACATATATACGTATATATATATATACATATATATATATACATATATATATATATATACATACATATATATATATACATATATATATAATATACATATATATATATATATATACATATATATATATATACATATATATATATATACATATATATATATATACATATATATATATATACATATATATATATATATACATTAGGGTGGGCTTCAAAAAAGCAAAATGCAGATTTTCTCCGGGACATGGTCTATGTTTGTTCCTTTCGGTGTCAAAGGAAACCACACCAAATTTGAATGGAATCCAATAATATTTAGGGTGCCACATCAGTGATGAATTTTTCCCCCATGCAAAAATAGGAATTCCCATTTTTTGGGCTGTATATACACAAAATAAATACATAATTATATATATACATTAAATATAATATTAAAAATAAATATATAGTAAATATACATTAAATAATAAATATACATAAATACACATTATACATTATATATATACAATATATTATACATACAGTTTTGAGACTTCCTATGATCACTATCTGGGCAATTTTCATGCATGTTTTGTACAGGTTCCCGGGGTCAGGGGTATGCTTTTTTAGTGTGTAATATGTAGGCCTAACTTATTGACTGTGGCTCTTTTGTAGAGAGTGACCCTGTGGAGTAAGAATTAACAGGATTTTACCCACATTCTTGCTTATTTTGCATATATGGCATGTGCTAGTACCAGTGTTTCATTGAAAACTCGGGCTCAGGATAATGTGTATCTCATTGGGTCCACTTCTGGAGATGCCATCAAAGGTGCAAGCTCCCGACTGTGCATCAATCTCTTGTCCTGTTTTTCCATCACCTGAAGAAGGAGAATCGCACTGCCCGGGAGAGTGCAACCCTCACCATTGAAGAGGTTGTGAAGTTCTGGGAAAAAGCTCACCTACCTACAACGACGAAGCAGCACTGCATCCATCGTTTGGAGAGGCTATATGAAGAATGGAGGAGCCTCCAAAAAGGTGCAAAGCGGGGTGGTGCGACCCAAGAGGAAAAGGAAGCATCCTTCAAGGCCTCCTTGGAGAAGACGTTTGATCTTAGGCATGCAGATTCGGAGGCCATAATCACCAACCCCGAGGACAGGAAGTTTCTTCACGATCAATTCTCAGAGAGGAAGGCTTCAATGGGATCTGTAGACACTGTGTTGGAAGCAAAAACGTTCTTGTGTGTTTGAAAGATCAGCAGCCACGAGATGATTATCGTGAACTCCTAGAACTGACTGTCATCTACATGGGAGGAATCCCACCTCGTGGAATCCGGATCATGGCTCCAGGAGCAATGCACAGAGCCAGATGGATGGCAAAAGCACTATATTCACTACAGGTGTTCATGTTTCGGTCAGAGTTCCACTTGACACTTCGAGAGGCGAGAGAACTCCGAGCCTTCAACATTTTGTCTGCCTTGTGTATGTACAGGCTTGGTTTCGGGCTCCACAAGCTATTGAGGCTCCCCTGAATGACATTAACCTCTTCAAGAAGTTGGAAAAGTTTGAA
>NC_136267.1:26023058-26093058 GCF_964187855.1 Myxine glutinosa | reverse complement strand
AGAGGTTGGGCGTGTTACAGGGACGAATCGATTCGATTTTGATGAAAATTTGAATATGGATTCGAATACGAGAATTATTAATTTTTTAAGTGATTCTTCACCATTGAGAGATCGGGCGAAAAGTGATATATAGCATTGTGGTGGACACGAAAGCCCACTGGCGTGGTGACATCATTCCGCGCACCAAGTGGGCGGCGGCCACGCCCGAGGGGTAGGCGTGGCCTCAGGATATACACCGGGCACGCAGCCCGGAGCGCACCAGTGCTACAGTGACCACTTTGAATAAAGAACATTAAACTTACCGCGTTGTCCGCTTCCTCCTTGGTAGCAAGTCTCGCGCGTAGCACCACGTGCTTCATTGGTGACCTCCGACATTCGAGTCAGCCGTCGCTGACTACCCGAAACTGCCGCAACAATGGCTACCAACGCGGTCTCCATCAAGCTCCCCGAATTCTGGGAGTCACAAGCCGAAGTTTGGTTCCTGCAGGCGGAAGCCCAGTTCCGACTTCGAGGCATCACGGTGGATGAGACCATGTACTGCCACGTGGTCGCCGCCCTCGGGCCCGGCACGGCCACCCGCGTCGTATCGGTCCTAAGGGATCCACCTGCCGACGGCAAGTACGAGGCGGTCAAGCGTCTTCTCCTCGCCACGTTCGGCCTTACGGTGGACGCACGGGCCGATCGCCTCTTGGACCTCCCCGAGATCGGGGACACGCGACCGTCGGTCCGTATGGACCATATGCTGGCGCTCATGGGCGACGAAACCCCGAATGCTCTATTCCGGGCGTTATTTCGACGCCAGCTGCCAGCACGAGTCCGCCTCGCTTTGGCTGGTTCCGCGTTAACAGAACCTCATGCGCTCGCTGCCGAGGCCGACAAATACTACGTGGCTTTGGACACGCAGGCGAGTCTTGGCGCGGTTGCCGCTCCCGAGGCTTTCCCCGACGCACCGCACCTCGTGTCTGCCGCCACGCCCCGACCACCACCGCCACCGCGAAGAAAACCGCGGCCTCCGACGCCGCAGCTGCCCGCCTGGTGTTTCTTCCACGCCAAGTTCGGCCACGAGGCTCGGCAGTGTCAGCCGCTGTGCTCATTCGGCAGGTCGGGAAACGGGTGAGCCGGTGCTCGGTGGAAACGGTGAGCGTCGGCAATTCCAACAGCCTTCTGTACATAACGGACACCTTGTCCGGGCGCCGTTACCTGTGCGATACGGGAGCGCAGGTGAGTGTCGTTCCTGCCGGTACATCCGACAAGCACACCGCGGGCCGAGGTCCCGTGCTGCTTGCGGCCAATGGTACGTCTATACGCACGTACGGAAAACGCTGTCTCTCCCTGCGGTTCGGAGGTCAGGTTTTCCGTTGGTCGTTCGTTACGGCCGACGTGCCCATGGCACTGCTCAGCGCGGACTTCTTATGTGCGAATGGATTACTGGTCGATGTAAAGCGCAGAAGGCTTGTCCAGGCTGAGACGTTCAGCTCGCTCGCGTGTGCGCTGCCCGGCTCGTTGAGCAGCTCACAGAGCGGCTCACCGAGCGGCTTGCTGAGCGGTTCCGTTCCGGCCAGGTTCATCTGTACGCTTCCGGCAGCGGACGAATTCGCCCGCCTCCTCGCGGGTTTCCCGGCCCTCACGCGGCCGACCTTCTCGGCGGGGACCGTCAAGCACGGGGTGGAACACCACATCCCCACCGCCGGGCCACTGGTCTACGCCCGGGCACGCCGCCTCGAGCCGACGAAGCTCGCCGTAGCTAAAGCGGCTTTCGCTATGCTGGAGCGGCTCGGCATCGTGCGGCGCTCCGACAGCGCATGGGCGTCCCCGCTCCACATCGTGCCCAAGCCCGGCGGGGGATGGCGACCGTGCGGGGACTACCGGCGCCTCAACGACGCCACCACCCACGACTGCTACCCCGTCCCCCACATTCAGGACTTTTCCGCCCGCTTGGCGAATATGTCCTTCTTTTCAAAGGTGGACCTGGTACGCGGCTACCATCAGGTCCCTGTCAGGCCGGAGGACATCCCGAAGACGGCTGTCATCACGCCATTCGGGCTTTTCGAATTTCTTCGGATGCCCTTCGGTTTGAAAAATGCGGCTCAGGCGTTCCAGCGCCTCATAGACAGCATCTTGCGCGGCTTGGATTTTTTGCACGTATACCTGGACGACATCCTCGTCACCAGCGCGTCCCGCGAAGAGCACCTTCACCATCTCCGCACGCTCTTCGAACGTCTGGGCCAGCACGGCCTGATCGTGAACCCCGACAAGTGCCGGTTCGGTGTCGCTGAAATCGACTTTTTGGGGCACCGCGTCACCAGGCACGGGGCCGTCCCCCTACCGGCCAAGGTGGAGGCGGTGAAGGGGTTTCCGTGCCCCCGCACGATCAAGGGGCTCCAGGAGTTCCTGGGCATGGTAAACTTTTACCACCGGTTCCTGCCCCGCATCGCCCAGCTCCTGCGCCCCTTGCACGAGGCCCTCCGGGGGAAGCCGGGCAAAGGTGACGTTACCTGGACCGAGCAGATGGACGCGGCGTTCTCGGGCGCGAAGCTCGCCTTGGCCAACGCCACCATGCTCGCGCACCTGGCGCTCGATGCACCGATCGCCCTCACCTCCGACGCCTCGGACGACGCGGTGGGCGCGGTGTACGAGCAATGGGTGCATGGAGCTTGGCAACCGCTGGCGTTCTTCAGCCGGCAGCTTCGCCCGCCCGAACGTCGTTACAGCACCTTCGACCGCGAGTTGCTTGGGCTTCACCTGGCGGTCAGGCACTTCTGCCATCTGCTCGAGGGCCGTGCGTTCACGGCCTTCGTCGACCACAAGCCGCTGGTTTTCGCGATGGGCAAGGTCGCCGAGCCGTGGTCGGCCCGGCAACAGCGTCACCTCGCGGCCGTGTCGGAGTACACGACAGACATCCGGCACGTCGCGGGAAAAGACAACCCAGTGGCCGATTGCCTTTCCCGGGCCGTCGCCCACGCAGTCCACCTTGGCATCGACTATGCCCGGATGGCAGCGGACCAGGCCGCCGACCCCGGGGTCCAGGCCCTGCGGACTACCGTCATGGGCCTCCGCGTCACCGAGGTGCCCTTCGACGGCGCGGGCACGGCCCTGGTTTGCGAAGTCTCCCTCGGGCGGCCTCGCCCCATCGTGCCCGCAGGCTGGCAGCGCCAGGTTTTTGACGCCATCCACGGCCTGCCTGTCCCACCCGGGCACGAGGGCCTCCCAGGGGTTGGTCGCCGACAAGTTTGTCTGGCATGGCCTCCGGAAGGCCGTCCGCGGCTGGACCAGGACGTGCCTCGCGTGCCAGCGCGCAAAGGTGCACCGACACACCCAGGCCCCCTTGGCCCCATTTACGGTGCCGGAACGTCGGTTCGACCACGTTCATGTGGACCTGGTGGGTCCCCTGCCCCCCTCGCAGGGTTTCACCCATGTCCTCCCCATGGTGGACAGCACCACCCGGTGGCCGGAGGCCGTGCCTTTGGCGGCGACGACGGCGGCAGACATCGCGCAGGCGTTCATCGCCACCTGGGTCGCCCGGTTCGGCGCCCCCTCGGACATCTCGTCCGACCGCGGCCCCCAGTTCACCTCGGAGCTCTGGGCTGCGGTCGCGCGGGGGCTTGGGGTCCAGCTGCACCGAACCACGGCCTACCACCCCCAGGCCAACGGCCTGTGCGAGCGATTCCACCGCTCGTTGAAGGCCGCGCTCCGGGCCACCCTCCGCGACGGCGGCTGGGTCGACAGGCTCCCCTGGGTCCTGCTGGGCCCCCGGACGGCGCCCAAGGAGGACCTGCGCGCATCCGCGGCGGAGTTGGTCTTTGGACAACCGCTGCGGGTGCCGGGCGAGTTCCTCCCCGACCCCACGGCACCTTGGTCCGCGGCGCAGGAGCGTTCTGCGCTGCAGGAGACCGCCCGGAGGTTCGCCCCGGTGCCGACGGCGCACCACGGGCACCCTCCTACACACGTCGCCCCGGAGCTTCGCACCGCGGAGTACGTCTTCGTCTGGCACGACGCCCACCGGACACCACTGCGGCCCCCGTACGACGGGCCTTTCCGCGTGCTGGAGACCGGGGTGAAACATTTCACCCTGGACATCGGCGGCACTCCTGACCGGGTCTCCATAGACCGCCTCAAGCCGGCCCACCTCGACGTGGACCACCCACCGCCGGTGGCTCGGCCCCCGCGTCGTGGCCGCCCCCCTGCGGGCGGACCCCCGGCACCGCCCAGCACCGCAGGCACGCCGCCCCCCGGTCCGGCACCCATCCTGGGTACAGCCGGGGGCATCCCACCTGGCATCCCTGCACCCCGGACGCCGCCGGTCGCCAGAGGGCGCTTCGGCCGGGTCATCTGTTTGCCCCGCAAACTGGCCCTCCAGGTGCGCGGGAATTCTGGGGGGGCGCGTGTGGCAGACACGAAAGCCCACTAGCGTGGTGACATCATTCCGCGCACCAAGTGGGCGGCGGCCACGCCCGAGGGGTAGGCGTGGCCTCAGGATATACACCGGGCGCGCAGCCCGGAGCGCGCCAGTGCTTCAGTAACCTCTTTGAATAAAGAACATTAAACTTACCGTGTTGTCCGCTTCCTCCTTAGTAGCAAGTCTCGCGCGTAGCACCGCGTGCTTCAGCATGATATTTAAAAAAGTTATGGACGAGTTATGACTAAACTTGGTGGACGAGTTGGTTCGGTGACAAGAACAAGCCAATTCGATTTTGGTTCAGGTACGAATCCAGATCCGGCCGATCAGTGGGATACAAAACATAAACTGTTCAGCCTGGCGGAGGTATGCGCTCTACCTAGTGACGTTCTAGTTGCTACGACTATAATCAAGTCTTCTTGATGTTTTACTCAGGACCTAACAACCCAATCTTTATCGGGTGACCCAACTTGTAAAGACATGTGATCAAGCACACGCATACTTTACATATCAGAAGTTTAGATGCAAATACAATTTTATGGAGGGAATCAAAATATTAAACACGACATTAATTTTACCTCTTTTAATATCACATTCAGGAATAAATCCATAGATTTTTGCTGAATATTCAAACACTTTCAATAAATTGAAACTGAAAATGTTATTTTGCCATAATCGCAACATTTGGTCTCAAAAGATCGCAATAAAAACGAAGCAAAAACCGGTTTGTATCCCCTGATGAGATCAATATTGCACATTGCGAGTGCAATTTAAAATTCAACTGCTTTATGAAAACGACATCTATTTCGTTTTGCCATTGAAGTTACATATGCTTCCACACCCTCATTGTTGTGATGTTAATTGTTAATCCTATGATGGATGCTGTGAAGAGAAACAGGTTGAGATGGTTTGGTCATGTGTTGAGGAAGGATGAAAGTGACTGGTTGAGAAGAGTGATGGAAATGAATGTCGAAGGAAGTAGAGGACGGGGAAGACCGAGAAAGACTTGGCTAAAGATGGTGGAAGAATAAATGTGGGCAAGGGGGTTAACAAGGGGAGATACAGAAAATAGGGCAAAATGGAGAAGATTGTCATGGGGACCGCAAGGCTAACCCCTGCTCTTGCAGGGAAAATGGCCTTAAAATGCCTGTTGTTGTATGCTTCCACACCCTCACTTTTACCAACCCACTAACAGCCGGATGTATCACGTTAGAAATGGACCTTGAGCATCCGTGTCTCCACACCACGCAAGTTGTGTGGGAACGAGGGGCAACAGACAACAAAGGGTCTTTGAAAATGGGGCATGTAGGATGACTGGGAGAAGCAGCCAGGTGGAAAAAGAAAAAAAAACACAGCGTTGTAAGTCCTGAGATCGTGCTTCAGCAGGGGAAATGAAGTGAGGTGAAGGAGAGGGAGATGGCCGTAGGAGGCAGAAGAGCATGGGAGCGGATGTATGAAGTAGGGCGCGAGGCACTTCACAGTTTGGTTTTTAAAAAAGGGTGAAGGATGGTATCTTTCATCCTTAATGAGGAAGATCAATGAGATCGTATTTGAGAATGCATGTGTAATGTTTAGAGTGAAGGAGTGGGTTTTGAAGGAGGCTAGGCTAATGTTCAGCAGGAGGCAGAGGGAGAACCAAGAATTGAGAAAGGATCTGAGGGACTTGAGCAGGATATGGAAGGAGAGATGAATGGGCTTGGAGTGTGGAGGATGTGAGAATGAAGTCATGAAACAAAAAAAGGACAGAAAGTAGGAGCGAAAAAAGTACAAAGAAAAGAAGGTTTAGATTTATGAAGGATCTGTTGGATGAGCCTAGATCTGACACACTGAAAGTATAAAAGGAAGGGTTGGAAGTTGGAACGTCAAATGTATGTTGCTTACACAGATGTAAGGAGGGATTAAGTGGTGGAGGATATGGAAGGCTTGGTGAGACCGACAGAGCTTGGTGTTCCATTTGATTTGGCAGAGCTGAAAATGTCTGAGATTGAGGCAGTTTTGAGGAGGAAGGCACAGGCTGCATCACTCCTGGACCAAGTGAGGTACCATATAAAGTGTTAAAGAGTTGTGGAGACATCATGTGGTATTTAGGGAAGGCGTTGAAGGTGGTGTGGAGGCGTGGAGTGGTACCCATTCAATGGAGTCAGGTGGGAGGAGTATGCATTCCGAAGGAGGAGTCTGTCTGTGACAATCGGGCAGTTTAGACCAATAGCATCGCTAGATGTAGATGGTAAGATATTGATGTGGTATATTTATTGCTCGGCTATCTGTCTTCATTAGTAAGAATGGTTTCGTGGATGGTTGTTCAGAAGGCAGGAGCACCGGGTTCACCAGGATGCATGGAGCACTCAGCAATGGTGTGGCAAGTATTGCAGAAGGTGAAGATGCAAATGAAGGAGACGTTACGGTGGTATGGCTGCACTTGGAGAGTGTATATAGTTCAGTGCTGCATGCCCTGATCAGATATGACATGGAACTAGTTTAGGTGTGGGAAGATTTAGGAATTTTCTGATAGCACATTATAATCAGTTTTGGATTTGGTTTGCGATAGTTTGCGACAGTTCTAGAAAACAGAATGACAAAGGGTGGGGATGGGGATTCCTTTGGGGTGGGCCATCTTCCCCATCTTGTTTGTTTTGGTTATGGAGTTGCTGATGCATGTTGCAAGTGGATATGGGAAAGAAGTGGAGCTAGGCCCTGGTCAGAGAACATTTGTACATTTCCCAACTGCTTAATAACAACGGCGATGCTTCCTGGTTGTAATTGGTGGCCAAAAGTTTGGTTTCTCCCAAATCAAAAGATTGGTGGAATCTCCCACGATGAAGCTGATTGTGAGGGCCTTTCACTCACTCACCGCAGGCAGGTTGGTGGTCTTTCTGTCTTCTACCGACTCCTATCCGGTCTTGCTAACCCAGCTCTATCTGTGCTCTGTCCCCCAAATATTCCTACAGGTCACACAAGATCTGTCAGCAACCCTCTTAAGGTTAAACTGCCAAAATCAAGACTCTCTGCTCACCTTCACTCCTTCATTCCTCTTTTCTCCCGCCTCTGGAACAAACTCCCTCACTCTCTTCAATCCCACTCCTCCCTCCAGGTCTTTAAAACAGCTGTTCACCACCATCTCTTATCTTCCCCCATCCAAAACCTTGATGTTTTCTACCCCCATTAATTCACCCCCAGATACACTTATTTGAAATTCCGACTTCCTTCCTCGAAGTCCTAGCAGTGTCCAAAACAACAACAACAACAGGCATTTTAAGGCCATTTTCCCTGCTAGAGCGGGGGTTAACCTTGCGGTCCCCATGACAATCTTCTCCATTTTTGCCCTATTTTCTGCATCTCTCCTTGTTAACCCCCTTGCCCGCATTTCTTCTTCCACCATCTTTAGCCAAGTCTTTCTCGGTCTTCCTGGTCCTCTACTTCCTTCTACATTCATTTCCATCACTCTTCTCAACCAGTCACTTTCATCCTTCCTCAACACATGACCAAACCATCTCAAACTGTTCCTCTTCACAGCATCCATCACAGGCTCTATTCCCATCATCTTTCGCAATTCATCCTTTGTCTTCCTCTCTCTCAACGATACTCCACACATCCACCGAACGATTCGCATTTCCATCCTTTCCAGCCTTCATTGCTGCTCTACGTTCATTACCCATGTCTCACTCCCATAAATCATAACACTTCTCACACATGCAGCATACACCTTTCCCTTCAGCTTCAATGACACTCCCCTCCTCGTCAGCACGCCACTCAGTTCCCGAAACTTCTTCCATGCATATCTCACTCGAGCAACCGTTGCGGAGTCTGATTCACCTTCTCCATTCGGAATGTCTCCTCGGTAACAAAATGTTTTCACACCTTCCAGCTTCACGCCATCTCCAAGATCCAACTCAACATTTCCTCCATCTGCAGCTCCCTCTGTGCACACCTTAGCTGCCACACTGGTTAATGACCCTCTCAAACCACTACATTTTTGATGAACCCACTCATCACACATTGTACATTGAATGGAATTCACTCTGACACCCTTCCTGCACACAGCACATGGCCACTTCCCAGTTCTTTCCACCTCACCACATGCTTTACCACTTGCCATCACCTTCGTCTTTCCTATATTCACCTTCAGACCTTTTGTCTCCATACATTCCTTCCACTTGTTCATCTTCTCCTTCAGTCCATCCATACTTTCTGCAATCAACACCAGATCATCTGCATACAACAACTCCCACGGTAAACCCTCCTTTACGTTCTGAGCCAGCACCTCCATCACAGCTACAAATAGTAGTGGACTTAGTACCGACCCCTGATGCACTCCCACCTTCACCTCAAACTCACCACTGTTCCCGTCCTTCGTCCTTACAGCTGTGCGCGCTCTTTTGTACATTGCCATCACTACTCTGATCAACCATTCCTCCACTCCTAACTTCCTCAATGCCCATGTCACTACTTCACGTGGAACCCTATCGAATGCTTTCTCCAGATCAACAAACCCAAGAAACAACTTCTTCCTCTTCTCCATATACTTCTCCTGCAACTGCCTCACAATAAAAAGCGGGTCTGTCGTTCCTCTTCCTGGCATAAATCCAAACTGCATTTCGACAATCTTCACTTTCTTCCTTATCCTCCTCTCCAACACCCTTTCCAATACCTTCATTCCAGGCTCCAATAACTTTATCGCTCGATACGAGCCACAGTCCAGAGGGTCACCTTTCCCCTTGTATAGAGGGACGAGGTTACTCAGTTCCCAATCCACTGGAATGCGGCCTTCTTTCACCACCAGATTGCAGATCTCTGTCATTCTCTTCACACCCCAATTTCTCGCTGCCTTCAACATATCTCCCACAACTCCCGTCGGCCCTACCGCTTTTCTACTCTTCATTGCTTTTATCACTTCCTCAACTTCCTTCTCGGTTATCTTCTCTGCCAGTCCTAAAACCGGGTTACTCTCTATGTTGCCATCCCATTCATTCTCTGCATTCAACAGTATTTCCATATATCTCTTCCATCTTCCTTTAATTCCATCTGGATCCACAACGATTTGTCCCACTTCATCCTTCAAGCAACTCACCCCCATCACATCACACCTCTCTTTCGCTATCTGCTTTGCAATCCTGAATACCGCTCTCTTTATCTCTTCCGAATCCAAGCGTTCTCCGAACATTTTCCTACATGCCTCCTGTGCCTTTGCTACCTCTTTCTTTGCAGCCTTATTGGCTGCCTTATAACTTTCATGCTCTGCCTTTTCTGCCCCCATACCCTTCGCCTTCTGCCACTCCTTGAACTTCTTCCTCTTCTCGTCAATCTTCTTTCCAACTTCATCACCCCACCACCATGTTTCCGAGTGCTTTTGGTCCTTTTGGTCCTTTTGTCCATCCACATACCTTACCAACGGCTCCCAACAGACTATCTTTCATTGACACCCAACCACTTTCAAGTTCAACCATATCATCCTCTGCCATATTCAGCCTCTCTTTTAATGCCTCCCTCACTGTCACCTCTTTCAACCTCCACACCTTCATTCTCGGTTGGTACTTCACCCGCCGAGCTCTCCTCGCACCTTTCACCCTTATGTCGCAGACAACCAAGTGGTGCTGTGAAACAGCCTCCTCCCCCGGGATCACCTTTGTGTCTCGGAGGTGCCCCCTATCTCGCCTACGCACCAGCAGGTAGTCAACAGTTGTCGTCGACCCACCTGCCGTGTATGTAACAAGCTTATTATCCTCTTTCTGGAACTGAGTATTACAAATCAACAAATCAGCTCCATCAGCAAACTCTAAAATCCTTTCACCTTCTCCATTTCTCACACCATATTCGTAACCCCCATGAACTCCCTCAAAACCGGCCATACTCCTTCCCACATGTCCATTTAGGTCTCCTCCTACCACAACAACTTCCTCATCTTTCACGTTTTCCATCAGCTTCTCTATCGCACACCAGAACTTGTCCTTCTCTTCATCGCTCCGACCAACCTGCGGAGCATATCCCGAGATGATGTTCACCAAGAGCTTTCCAATCATCATTTTCACCAGTGTCCACCTAGCAGTGTGCATGTGTTTTATACCTCTCCCACCCTCCCCCCCCTACCCATGCCTCCTCCCCCCAAGCCCTCTCCCTCCGACAGATCTCCAGCTGTCCCTGTTTTATACCTCCCCCACCCTCCCCCCACTACCCATGCCTCCTCCCCCCAAGCCCTCTCCCTCCCACAGATCTCCCGATGTCCCTGTTCTCTGCTGTTGTACTTGTGTACTTCCAGCTCTCTCCCCATCTTGTCTCCCGCTCCCTTTATTGTATGTTTTCTGTGTCCGTTTTTTTTGCGTGTGTGATTAATGTTATCTCTTACACGAGCCTCGATCTTGTATACAAAATAAGAAGAATGTGTCCAATGTGTCCATGTGGCAAAAGAAGAAAAAAACACAATGTGTCCATGTGGCAAAAGAAGAAAAAAACACAATGTGTCCATGTGGCAGAAGGCACTCGTGGGTTCCAAATACAATCTGGCCTCACCAATCACAGTTGGTGGTGCACCACTAGCCAGCGTGTATGTATATGTACTGTGTATGTCCTTTTGAGGCCTAAGACTCTCAGATGGCAATTTGATAAGGCACCACATAGAAGTTTAGCGAAGCTATGGGCTTATGGAATAGCTGGTGGAGTAGCTTTAACTGGATTGAAATCTGGCTTAATGATAAGAAGCAAAGAGTGGCTGTGAGTGCTTAGAATGCGGGCAAGTGCTAAAGAAGCTTGACCGTGGTCAGTCATGTCGTGATGTGGTGCTCAAGTATGGTTGATGTGCATTTATGAACTTTGAATTTTTTGTTGATTTATTGATCAGATATTAGGCAGATGTATGTGTAATTTTATATTAATTACCCTCGCCTGAGGAGAGGGTATTGCATTTGAGCCTGTTTGTTTGTCCGCACAGAATAAATATGATTTTCTCTGCAACTGTTGGTCCGATTGACAGGAAATTTTCACCATAGGTGCAACTCCACCGGAACAAGTTTTTAATGATAATTATGACGTCATAGATCACGTGGTATGGGCGCCATCTTGTTCAAACCAAAAAACTTTGCACCTCTATATCTCCAAAAGTGCTGCATAGAAAAAATTGAGACATGGCTCATTGTAAAGAACTCTTCATGGGGAATAACATATGTTAATGATGATGTCATAGGTGCCTCCATTATGACATCATAATTCGACAAGTACAAAACTTCATCTGATCAAGAAGAAATTTATTGAGCATCATCTCGGGATAAATTGGTGGATAAAATAATAATTATGACATCATCGGTCACATGGTTCGGTCGCCATATTTGTTTTAACATAAAAGCCTTAAAAACCACTGAAAACACATCCTGGCGAGGGTCTGCAATCTCTGTTTGCTCTTTCTAGTTTATAAATGCAGTACCTTTGCGATTGAATTTGCATGTTGTCATTATTTATAATTATTTTTCCTGTTATGGAGGAGTCTGTCTGTCACCTCTCATGTGAGGACACTTTTGCTTCGATGCAATTGGGTGACTGTACAAATGTTTACACTTCATATTATAAAATGAAAAATAACTGTAAAATAAAAGTGCATTATATTGTAAAATAAAATCTTTTTTTATTAATGTTGTCTTATAAATTGAAAAAGCTATTGGTGAATCGTGGACTATTGTATCTTGTTCTTATAACTTTTTGAATGGTCCACATATCCGTTTGTTTCAATTCCTTCAACTACAGGTATAATCAATCGCATAATAATACATGGGTAAAACATTACACAAATGATAAAGTGTGCGAAAGCATTTTTACAACAACCAGTTTGCAAGGATACCTATATTAACTCGGTAGAGTGTGTGTTGTCGCAGAAGGTACCTCTCATAGCTGTCCGCGGGACACTCGCACTTCTCAAGCAGATTCTTTATTGTTTCAGCAAGACTAGAGAGGTCCAAGTGGTGTAGTTTAGCTGAAAACGAGGGACGGAGAAGGAAAATGAGAAAAATGAGAATGGATATAAAAAATAAACCTTGAGAGAAAAATTATCCTGGCGTTAGCACCAGCAAGGCAATCAATGCAAAAAAAAAACAAACAAAAACATTCTTAAGACAAGCTTCCATTTCTAATTACAAAGAAAGTAATTAATTTGCCATTGTAATTAGAGAGGGAAATGACTGCGAGGAGGAGCAAGTGGGAGGGAAGACAGGACAGCAAGGGAAGGAGGGAGTATGAGAACATGGAGAGCTGGAGCACGGAAAGAGCATGATCAGTGATGCACATATGCATGCATGCACGTACACACACGTACACACACTCACACACACGCACACACACACACTTCGGCGAGAGATCCACAATGAGCACTCGAGTGACGTTCATGAGTCTGGAGCTTGAGTGCCGCTTTGGGTGCTGTGAATGCGCTCAGGGCTCTCACAACAGCAACCACTGCAATAAAAACACTCAAGGCTCTCCTGGCTGCATCTTCGAGACCTCACTATCACTAGGTACAGCGCTTGGTGTGCTGCAAGACTCCTCCGAGTTCTTACGACTTCACCCACCGTAGCATTTTGCACACCATGAACGCCATCGGGGCTCCCCGTCATCGCTTGCAAGCCTGCTACACACCACCTCCAGGGAGTGGACAGGACAGCTTTGATGTTACGTTTACACCCACTCGGACACAGTCGTGAGTCAACTATAAAGTGGTTTGATACACTCTCTCAGACACCCAGGGTCGGGAGGGATTTGAAGGAGTAACTGACGTCATCACGCTCAATGATTCAGTGTGCAAAATGGATGAAGAGTAGTGTGTACCTTGGGATAAACCTTAGGTGGGATAAAACTCCCTGGCCTAATAAGTGCGTGCACCATCAGTTATGTCATTTCAGGTGTGATTAAGCTGTTTATGTAAAGCTTTGTCAAGAAATGATTTTTCAAGGCATAAGCTGCTGGTTAAGAGCAAAGAGAGGGTTAAACATTCTAAAGAGCATTATTAAAGGTCAAATAAAATCAACAGAGCTGGTCCAGTGTAAAGAAGGAAGTGTTTCATGACATACTCATCTCTATTTTGAGCGAAAGACCAGCAACAGCGGCAGCGAGGTACTTGAGCTGAGCCAACTGCTCTAAGGCATCGGGGGCCCAGGTTGTGGCAACTGCTTCTGTTTTTATTATTGTTACCTCCACCACCAAAGGTGGATGGAGGTGATGTTTTCACCCCTGTCTGTATGCCTGTCTGTCAGTTTGTAAACAAGATATCTCAAAACGTTGTGGACCGCTTCGGCCGAAATTTGGCAGAGAGGTAGTGTATGTGACAAGGACGAAATGATTAGATTTTGATGAAGATTCGGATTCGGCTACTATAATTTTTGCCCCCGTCGCACCGCAGAGCGAAAGCGGGACTATGGTTTTCCCCTCCGTCCGTGTGTGCGTGCGTAAGCGAAGGACCGAATTCTAATTTGGTGTGTGGGTGCAACCCACGTCAAAATCCAAGATGGCCACTGCCATGTATGTCTGACACCATGTATGTCTGAACCTTGTGAGCGGAATATCTTGAAAAATAAGCGAAGTACCAACTTCTAATCTGGTGTGTGGGTGTATCTAGGCATAAGGAAGAACGCTATTGAAAATTGGGTCGCCACGTCGAAATCCAAGATGGCCGCCTTGCGTCTTCCACTTTGTCAACTCATCACTTCAACGACAGGGGACCTCGGCATAACGCTTATTTAACGTAATACTTCACCAATGAGTGACAGGGCTAAAACCGATACATAGCAGGATATCTCAAAAAGTTACGGACGAATTTGGACGAAACTTGGTGGACAGGTTGGGTGTGGGACAAGGACGAATTGATTCGATTTTGGTGAAGATCTGAATATGGATTTGGATACAATTATTTAATTTTTAAGTAATTCTCGTAATTAAGTAATCTTTTAAGTAATTTTTAAGTAATCATGGGATCTCGCGAGATCTCGGAGACGGTGGGAGGGATTTTCGAAGCTCCACACGGTCTCCACGTTTTTCGAAGTTAAGTCTGTTCACAATTGTATTTTGTCGAAACTGTATTTATCTTTCGGTGTGTGAAGTTATTGTGTGCAACTTTGGTTGTTTCTCGGTGTTTATCTTTCATAAATTGATCGTCTGTTTGCCGTGTCGCGAGCAAGGCCTTTGCCGCGTCGCGAACGATTTGAAATCGAAGTTAAGTGATTGTTCCCATTTGTATTTTCGTTAAAACTGTATTTATTTATGGTGTTGTACGTATATTGTGCCCCGACGAAGATTTTTCGGTGCAAATCTTTCATACCTGTATTGAAAATCGTGTTAATTCGTGTCGTGTATTGAGGCCTTGTACAGTGTGCACTGTACAACCTTGAGGCTTTGTTTTTCTCTCAGCGGTCCGTCGTTTGTGATTCAATAACTTTCGTTCTCTGTATTCCCAGTCTTTTCACCCATAGCCTACTTCCTTGTGTAAATCTCAACTCCAAAAAAAAAAAAAAAAAAAAAAAAAAATTCCTTCTCTGTTCTCATTCGTTTATTCATTCTTATTCGTTCGTTCGTTCTTCGACCACGTGTTTCTCCCCCATTTCCCCAGATAGTTTTCACTCATTAACCTTCAATGTTTACACTTTCCCCTCAAGTTATGTATTCCGTCATATTTTATAACACCTTTTTCTTCTTCTTCTTTAAAAGGCTGCTTTCGACTTGCTCACCAAATCAATTCATCCCAAAAAAAATATCCATCTCCTATAGTGCCTTTTTTCTACATTCCCTAAACTCTCCTGCACTCCATCCTCCATCCAGCGTCCTTAAACGTATTTTTAACTCGAAGGTCACAAGAAACTCATTTTGCAATAAATGTTCGTTTCCCATAAATCGTACACTTTCAAAAATCCAATCTCACCCCTCCCCTCCAAATCTTCCCCATAACCCCTCCCCTCCAAATCTTCCCCATCACCCCTCCCCTCCAAATTTTCCCCATCACCCATCCCTTTCAAATCTCCCCCCTTGCCCCCTCCCTCCTAAACTACCCCCTCACCCCTCCCCGACAAGACGCCCCCTCGCCCGTCCCCTCCTAGACTCCTGCCTCACCCCTCCCCTCCAAATCTCCCCCATATCCCATCCCTTTCAAATCCCTCCCCTTGTCCCTTCCCTCCCAAACTCCCCCCTCACCCCTCCCCTTCAAATCTCCCCACCCTCATTGCTTCTCAATTTCCCCCCTCTCACTCCCCCTCCTCAAAGCGTCCTCCCCGCTTCTTCCCCCTTCAAACTCTCACCTCCATCTCCCCCAACCTTCTGCCTCGCTCTTCCCCCTCCTCAAATAACACCTCATTGTGGCTCACCCAATCACCATCAAACCTTTTGTCCGCCCCATCCTTCCCTTTCTCCGAGCTATTCTGAAATCTCTGACACACCTTCAACAGCTCTCCCTACCTCTTCCACCTCTTCCACATCTTACCCTACCCCTCCTCCCCCCTGTTCTGTATCTGATGCTCCCCCTTCCTCTTCATTAACGGTATGGACCTCAAACATCCGGGGCCTTCGTTCAAACTTAACTGATCTCTCCATACAGGTTGCTTCTGTCAAACCAGACGTGATCTGCTTAACAGAAACTTTCCTCCTTTATGATGTCTCTGATTCCATAGTATCTCTCCCGGGCTACTCCCTCCTCCGGTATGATAGACCTGAGCCTCGTCCTGGAGGCGGGGTTGCTATCTTTATCAAAAACTCTCTTCCTCACTCGCCCTGCACTGCACTCTCTCCACCTCACCCCCAGGAATACCTCTGGCTACGGCTTCCCCTTCGCTCCCACCTCTTGTTCATATGTGTGTTGTACCGTCCACCAAAAAGTGATGACTCCATCTACATCTCGCTGTCTGATGATATGGACCAACTTCTATCTACTCATCCCAACTCTCTCTTCCTCATATGTGGTGATTTCAACTGTCATCATGCCAGTTGGCTGGGTGTGGGTACCTCTCTCACCAGCCATGGCTCCTCAGCAAAGGACTTCTGCGACTCACTGGGACTGACACAATCTGTCAATTTCCCGCCCCGGATCTCAGTCAACGGAACATCTTCTCTTCTGGACTTGGTTATGACTAACTTCCCTGAAAATGTCTGCTGCTCTTCTTCTGCTCCGATCGGATCATCTGATCATGTCCTTGTTAAAGTGGACATCTCTCTGACCATCCTCAGGGAGCCTGCTCAGCGTCGACGAGTCTGGCATTTCACTCAGGCCAACTGGCACGGTCTTCAAGCAGCCATCAATCATCTGGACTGGTCTCCCATCTCTACCACCTCTGACATCAACTCATCCTGGGAATTCTTCCAAAGTAAATTGCTCTCTCTCATGCACAGATTTATCCCATCTCGTCTTCAGTTGTCATACCCTTCCTCCCGTCCATGGTACACGGAATCTTGTGGTGAGGCTGTTGCCCAGAAACAACTTGCCTTCGTCTTCTGGAAAGCAAATCCAACGGAAGGAAATCTCATTTCCTTTCACAAAGCCCGAAACAAGTGTGTGTCCACCCTCAGGAGAGCCAGGAAACAATATCTCTCCATTCTCAAGACCGAACTCTCTTATCTGTCTCCCTCTTCCAAATCCTGGTGGCGTCTGGTCAAATCCGTTTCTGGTGTTTGTTCCCCCTCCATCCCCTCCCTTACCTCAAACGGCTACACAGCTGACTCCGCACGTGAAAAAGCTGAATGCCTCAACTCTGTGTTTGCCTCTAAATCTTGTGTCCCAAACCCATCCCTCTCTGTACCCACCATACCCAGTCGTACCCTTCTGCTCCTGGACTCCGTGTCCTTTCCTCCTGACAAGGTGGAAAAGTTTGTGTCAACCCTCGACTCTGATTCTGCAACTGGACCCGACGGCATCAGCCCACGGGTCCTAAAATCCTGCTCTGCTGCTCTATCTCACCCTCTCTCTGTTCTCTTCACCCTCTCTTTTGCTCAAGGTCAACTGCCATCTGCTTGGAAATCAGCCAACATCACCGCTTTGCACAAAAAAGGTGCAAAAACAGATCCTAGCAACTACAGACCAATCAGCCTTCTCCCAATTATCAGCAAAGTCATGGAATCCATCATTGCTTCGGATATGAAATCTTTCCTCTTCTCCAATGGCTTGATCTCTGATCATCAATTTGGTTTCAGACCAGGTCACTCTACTCTGGACATGCTGCTTCTGCTGTCTCAACAATGGATGGAGGTCCTCAATGCCAAACAGGAAATTAGAGCTGTCTCCCTCGACATATCACGTGCCTTCGACACGGTCTGGCACCCCGCTCTGCTCACCAAACTCTCCTCCTTTGGTATCCATGGAAATCTCCACGCATGGCTGGCGGACTTCCTCTCTAGTCGTCGTCAACATGTGGCCCTGAATGGGTTTCTCTCATCTCCTCTTCCTGTTCAGGCTGGAGTTCCCCAAGGCAGTGTTCTGGGCCCCGTGCTTTTTCTGGTCTTCATCAATGATCTCTCTGACTCTCTCGAAAATCCTCTCTATCTCTTTGCTGATGACTCCACTCTCTGCCGCTCCATTCCTCTTCCCTCAGATCGGCAGTCTGCTGCCTCCTCACTCTCTGAAGACCTGGACAAAATCACAGACTGGTCAAACAAGTGGAACATGTCTTTCAATCCTGACAAATCTCACACTCTTACTATGTCTCTCCGAAAAGATCGACTGGACAACCCTCCCATCTACTTTCTCAACAATCCTCTCCAAGAAGTTCTGTCGCTCAAGATTTTGGGTCTCACTATCTGCCATGATCTTTCTTGGGAAAACCACATTTCCAAGCTGGCCTCCAAAGCCAGTCGCCGACTGGGCATCCTCCGTCGTGCGAAGTCCTTCCTCGGCACACCTGAGCTCCTCACCACATACAAGGCTTTCATCCGCAGCTCAATGGAATACTGTTCTCCCCTATGGGCCGGTGCTCCTGCCTCACACCTAGCTCGGCTTCACGCTGTTGAAACCAAAGCTTTCAGAATTATTGGAATCTCCCGCGATGAAGCTATCTCTGAGGGCCTTTTACTCACTCACCGCAGGCAGGTAGGTGGTCTTTCTGTCTTCTATCGACTCCTCTCCGGCCTTGCACCCCCGGCTCTCTCTGTGCTCTGTCCCCCAAATATTCCTACAGGTCGCACAAGATCTGCCAGCAACCCTCTGATGGTTAAACTGCCGAAATCTCGGCTCTCTGCTCACCTTCACTCTTTCATTCCTCTTTTCTCCCGCCTCTGGAACAAACTCCCTCACTCCCTTCAATCCCACTCCTCCCTCCAGGTCTTTAAAACAGCTGTTCACCACCATCTCTTATCTTCCCCCATCCAAAACCTTGATCTTTTCTACCCCCGCTAATTCACCCCAGATCCACCTTGTTTGAAATTCCAACTTCTTTCCTGGAAGTCCTGGCAGTGTCCATATGTTTTATACCTCTCCCACCGCCCCCTTCCCATGCCCCCCCCCCCCCAAAGCCCTCGCCCTCTCTCAGATCTCTCGATGTCTCCATGTCTCTCGGTCCCTGCTCTCAAATGTTGTGTTTGTGTCCTTCCCCCTCTCTCCCCATCTTGTCTACCGCTCCCGATGTTATATGTTTTATGTGTCGGTTTGTCTTTCTGTGTGATTAATGTTCGCTCTTTCACGAGCCTCGATCTTGTATACAAAAAAATAAAAATAAATAAATAAATAATTCTTCACCATTGAGAGATAACACGATACATAGCAGGATAGCTCAAAAGGTTGTGGACGTATTTGCACAAAACTTGGTGAAGAGGTTGGGTGTGTGACAAGGACGAATTGATTCGATTTTGGTGAAGATCTGAACATGGATTCGGATACGATAATTATTTATTTTTCAATTGATTCTTCACTATTGAGAGATCGGGCGAAAAACGATACATAACACGATATTAAAAAAGTTATGGACGAGTTATGACTAAACTAGGTGGACAAGTTGGTTAGGTGACAAGATTAGAGCCGATTAGATTTTGGTTCAGGTCCGAATCCAGATCCGGCCCATCAGTGGGATAGAAACCATAAACTGTTCAGACTGGTGGAGGTATGGGCTCCACCGAGTGCCGTTCTAGTGTTTTCAAGGAAAAGGCCAGTTATAATTTACTTTGGGGAAAATGAAATCATACAAGCTTCAACAGATACATATATTGGGAAGCTACTCCAGCTTTCAAATGTGCGAATGTTGAAAGATGCTGAACGAAGGATTTATGAAAATCAACCCGTTCAAGCAGATCATGCCAATCCTGGGCTTGTGCTTCCTGCTCACTTTCAGTCTGCCAACCTGAATCGCAGGTATCACTGTGCATTTTGCAAAGGTTGACAATCTGTTATTATGACACAGGTGACAGAACTCAGTGTGGCGGTCAGATTGTGGAATGGTTGCTGCAGAAAGAAAGAAAGAAAGAAAGAGAGGTGGAGAAAGATAGGAAAACAGCGAGCGTCATCCTATCATGGTGTCGGAAGTCTTCATTGTATTTCTTTATTTTATTCAGATACACAGTAATCCTGTCTGCTCTGCCTGCTTGGCCCCAATGCCCATGGATGAATGCTAGAAACAGGCCTTATTGGTCATCATCACCCAAAGCGGTTTTACAGACTGCGAATGGACAACTTTCCTCTGACCTGCTCTTTATAGTTATCGGTCCCTGTTTCCTCCAAATTCCAGCATCCATCTATCAGGATTGATACGTTTCACTATTTTTTCTCCCCATTTAATCTTTCCTCCCAGTTTATTATTATTCCACCCTCTTATTAATTTGCTTCCTTTTCTGGCCCATGGCATTGTAGTTTGCATACATAATTGAGGCTCATGGGAGGCCTAGAGAAGAATTAAAGGGTACAAAATGTAAAGGGAGAAGCACCAACAGCAGAGTAGAAGTGAGAGTGAGCTCAAGGGGAGAGGGAGAAAGACTCATGGGGGTTAAACAAGCTGCACCCAAGCTGAATGAAACACACGGGAAGAGGAAGGGGAAAGTAGGGATGAAACAGAAAAGGAACAAACTAACCAACAACTAACAAACAAAAACAGGTGAAGGAGAAGGAGTGCATAGGGATGGGGTCATTTGGGGTAGAACCTGGAACATAGAAATGAAATGAAATTTGGGGTAGAATTCCAATAACCTGGAAAAAAGGAGTGCATAGGGATGGGGTCATTTGGGGTAGAAGTGATCATGAGTATGACCCTGAAGTTATGGTAGTGGTGAACAACTGTCGTGAAGACCTGGGGGGGGTCAGAATGAGACTGAACAGACAAGGGAAGTTGGTTCCACAGGAGAGAGAAAAGAGGAACAATTTATCATATAAAACACAATGTCAGTTTGTGCTTTTATACTTCGGCTAAGGCTCATAATAGAGCTCATACACACACATACAAACACACGGACATACTGACGAGACAAAAACTTAACACAGCCAACGAGCTTGGGGGAAGTGCAGTCAGTGTCGTCACTTCCCGGGATACTCTGGATACCAGTGACGTCATAACAATGGTGCTGCTTTTCACACCGTACTCAGCGGGACATTTCATGAATATTCATATGTTAATTATTACTCAGCCGGACATTTCATGAATATTCATATATTCATTATAACTCAGCGGGACATTTCATGAATATTCATATATTAATTATTACGCAGCGGGACATTTCATGAATATTCATATATTAATTATTACGCAGCGGGACATTTCATGAATATTCATATGTTCATTATTACTCAGCCGGACATTTCATGAATATTCATATATTCATTATTACTCAGCCGGACATTTCATGAATATTCATATATTCATTATTACTCAGCGGGACATTTCATGAATATTCATATATTCATTATTACTCAGTGGGACATTTCATGAATATTCATTTATTCATTATTACTCAGCGGGACATTTCATGAATATTCATAAATTCATTATTACTCAGCGGGACATTTCATGAATATTCATATATTCATTATTACTCAGCGGGACATTTCATGAATATTCATATATTCATTATTACTCAGCGGGACATTTCATGAATATTCATATATTCATTATTACTCAGCGGGACATTTCCCCAAGAGGAATTTCCTCCTCCCCATGGATGCCAACCGATGGGGATTGTCTGTGTAGTGAAATTATACCGAAGGTGAACCCAGGGTGTGCTCGCTTCAAAAGGGGCGTCTATAAGACCCGGGACAACCGGGGCGCACGAACACTCCAGTGGCACTTACTGTGACATAGTCCTGTAGTTTGAATGGTATGTACGCCCCTATATGCTGCGCTGATTTGTTTCCTCTATTGATATCGGACATTGCCCATGTAATACTCTGATTCTAATGTCTGTTGCATGAATGTATTTTTACAGGATGTTACTTCAGATCTAAATGATATTAAACCTACCCAAGGGACAAGTCGTGTCAGAGCTTGATTTTCACGACATTTAATATCATTTAGATCGCCGAAATGGCTGAACACAAGATGATCATGGTACCGATTCTCGGAGCCGACTCTCAAGCTGAGGGGTCGGGATCGGAGTTCACCCACTGGCTCAAAACGCTGGAGAATTACTTTGCCGCTCACGAAACAGAGCCCACCGCTGCGGTGAAGCTGTCCGTGTTACAGTCGAAAGTCCATCACACCGTTTACCGGAGCATTGCTCGATTTGTGACGTACGCTACGGCTCTGGCCGAGCTGAAGCGACTATACGTAAAAACACGGAGCGCTGTGCACGGCCGGCATCAACTCTCCCAGCGGCGACAACAACCGTCGGAATCGATCGATCGCTACGCGCAGGAGCTGCGTTACCTATTGGCGGACTGCGTGCAGGAGGTACGGACCCACGAGCAAGTGCAGGACGACTTGCTCCGAGATTCATTCATCTCCGGAATTAATTCTGGAGTCTTGAGGCTCCGACTCCTGGAGGTCGCGGAGCTGACATTTATGGAGGCACTACGGCTGGCATGCGTCTATACAGATGCCCGTGAACAATCCACCGCTTATGATCACCCACGAGTCGTGGCGGGGACTTCTCAACTCGCGCGACCAGAGAGGGGTACCGCCGAGGATATGGAGGAGGACCCGACCACCACGGCCGAGACTCTGGGTGCTCCTGAAGCGGACTCCGCTTCCGGCCTAACTGCTGCCGCCGCTGCCCGGCCACGGCCTGACCGGTACCCAAAATGTTATTTTTGTGGGAATCGGCAGCACCCTCGATCTGACTGCCCGGCTCGGGAAGCCATATGCCACCTGTGCTCCACCAAGGGCCATTTTGCAAAGGTCTGCAGGAAGGCCGCTCGGGGCACGCGCCCCCGCGCGACCTGGAATGGGCTCATCGCTGAGCCAACGGATCGAGCACCGGACGGGGCGCCTCACTCGGCTTTGATGAGCCGACCTCCTTCTCGCGGGCCTCTGGCTGCACGCACGACCTTGGTGAGATACACCGGGCCGCCGAAACAAATTGCGCGAACGCGACCGGCCGCAGCGCGACCGACCTTGACTGGCGTTCGAACGCCGACTTCAAACAAGCGACATGCTCCTGCTTTGGAAACTCCTCTTGGTGTGCGGCAAACGCAGCACGTGACTCGAGCCCCAGCTCTTACGAATTACATGCACCCACTCTGGCATATGAATCTGCAGACGGCAGTGATCCTTCTCACGTGACTCGAGCGCCATCTGGCGGCGGCTCTTACGACCTACACACACTCACTCCGGCAAATGAAACTGCTGATGAGCCAACTATGCGCTTGTCACGAGGATCCTCCCCGGGCTGCCCGAATGACCGGCAAACTGCAGCCGGCGTGGGAACGTCCTCTGACAGTGGGTATTACGATTTCTATGCTCCTGCTGAGGCCCAACCTGCCGACGATGTCCGGAAGATTGCAGCCGGAGTGGGATCCACCCGCGAGGCACGATCTTCTCGCCCGGCCGGTACAATACCTGCTGGGTCTGCCGGTCTTGCGCAGGCCATCATTCCGCTCAAGGTCGCGGGCGTTTTTGCGCAAGCTTTGATTGACACGGGGTCTACGGATAGTTTTATCGATCAACGACTAGTGCATCAACATGGGTGGCCGGTTCTCGGGACAACACGCCGGATCTTCATGGCCTCCCAAGGACTTCGGTTGAGCACAAAAGAGGCGTGTCGATTGAAACTTGTGATAAAGGGACACACGTTCCCGGACGTGTATCTCATGGTATTACCTGCTTTATGTGCCGACGTTCTGTTAGGACTTGATTTCCTTAAGCGGCATGGACGTTTGGAAATAGACTTCGGTGGGCCGGACACACTTGCTGTGTGCGCTCTCGCTCAAATGGACGTGGAGCCTCTCTCGCTGTTCCCAAACCTGACCACTGATTGTACCCCTGTAGCCGTCAAATCGCGGCGCTACTCTCGCGCAGACGCGCAATTCATTGCGGAAGAAACGGCCCAGCTCTTAAAGGACGGTATTATAGAACCCAGTAGGTCACCGTGGCGGGCCCAAGTCTTAGTGGTGCGAAGTGAGGCCCACCGCCGGCGCATGGTAATCGACTACTCACAGACGATTAATCGTTTTACACAGCTGGATGCCTACCCCTTACCGGGGATGGACGCCCTGGTATGCCAGGTGGCCCTGTATTCCGTTTATAGCACTCTCGATCTGCGTAGTGCGTATCATCAGGTCCCCATCTCTAGGGCTGATCGCGTCTTTACAGCCTTTGAATCGGGTCAGCGGTTGTACCAGTTCACTCGACTCCCCTTTGGGGTAACTAACGGAGTCGCTTGTTTTCAGAGGGCTATGGATGACCTCATTGCGAAGGAGAACTTGACCGATGTCTTTGTCTATCTGGACAATCTTACTGTTTGTGGGTATGACCAGGAGCATCACGACGCTAATCTGAAGCGCTTCCTCGAGGTCGCGCGGAAATATCGCCTAACCATGAATGCGGCTAAGTGTCTTTACTCTCTACGCACGGTAGATCTTTTGGGGTACACCGTGACCCATGGCTCTGTCTCTCCGGATAAGGAGCGTCTGCGACCTTTGCTCGATATGGCTCCGCCTAGCGATCGGGCTTCGCTGAAACGCGCTCTTGGGCTGTTCGCCCACTATTCAGTGGGTGCAAAATTTCTCCGCGAAGCTCCGCCCCCTCGTGGCCTGCGACACGTTCCCCATGGGCCCGGCCGCCATGGCGGCCTTCGAGGGCCTTAAAACTGACATCGCTGTCGCGACGATTGACGAGAGTGCCTCTTTAGTTTTGGAGAGTGATGCCTCGGATCATGCGATAGCGGCGACTCTCTCCCAAGGGGGACGCCCTGTGGCTTTCTTTTCACGGACTCTCACCTCCGCCGTGCGGAGGCATTCGTCTGTCGAAAAGGAAGCGTACGCGATCGTCGAATCAATTCGGCGATGGCGGCCGTACCTGCTTGGGCGGTGTTTCCAAATCATCACGGCCCAACAAAGCGTTGCATTTATGTACGACACCTTACATGCTCAGCGCATTAAGAATGAGAAAATCACCCGTTGGCGTATCGAACTCGCCGACTTCTGCTACACCATCAAATACCGCCCGGGGAAGGATAACCTGGTCGCCGCGCCTTATCGAGGCCGGCCACTTGCGCGGGGGTTGTCACTTTGGAGGGGCTGCGCACTTTGCACGGCACTATGTGTCATCCCGGGGTAGCGCGTTTCGCGCATTTTGTGGGCGAGGGGAATCTGCCGTACTCGATTGAGGACATCCGCCGCATCTGCCTTGATTGCAAGATCTGTGCGGAGCTCAATCCGCGTTTTTACAACCCTCCTATGGGGACGCTCGTTAGGGCTACTCGACCGTGGGAGCGCTTGGCAATGGACTTCAAAGGGCCGCTGCTGTTGTCGAGTAACTCTCGTTATCTGCTCACTATCGTCGATGAGTATTCACGATTCCCCTTTGCTTATACGTGCGGGGATATGTCGGCTGCCACGGTTATTCGGTGCCTGCAGAATTTGTTTTCTATGTTCGGGTATCCGGCCTACGTGCATACCGATCGGGGTGCGGTGTTCCTGTCTCAGGAGGTGAGGGGCTACTTGCTCCAGCATAATGTCGCTTCGAGCTACACCACCCGTACCGGCCCCAAGCGAATGGGCAGATCGAACGCTTTAATGGGATTATATGGAGGGCCGTCATGCTAAGCCTCCGGACCCTCGGCCGAGGCCTCGATAAATGGGCGTGGTCGCTACCTGCCGCTCTAAACTCGATCCGGGCTCTCCTATGTACTGCCACCAACCAGACTCCTCACGAGAGACTGTTCCACCACCCTAGAAGCTCGGGTAGTATCCAATCTTTGCCCAGCTGGCTCGCTGAGCCGGGGCCCGCCTATCTCAAACAAGCGGTTCGCGCTAGCAAGTACGACCCCCTTGTTGACAAGGTGCAGGTCCTCCAGGCTAATCCCGAGCATGCTCGCGTGTTAACGGCGGACGGCCGCGAGTCTACTGTCTCCATACGCCATCTCGCCCCATGTGGGGACGACGACCGAGATATCGACGAACCCGTTTACGAGTCTATGGACTCTACCGAAGCTTCCTCTATGGAACTACTACCGACACTTCCGTCGTCACCCACTCCCACGCCCGAAGGCACTGGGGCGCCCCCTCCGACACCCACCTCCGGCAGCTATTCCGACGCGGGGGACTCCGGGCTTGGGGACGCCGTACCCGGTAGTTTCCGAACACGAACTGGCAGGGTAGTTCGCCGACCCGACCGCTACGGGTGGACCGACTGACGTGGATTGACGTGACCCATTCGATTATTGCTGACGCTTGCTTGCAACCTGCCGAGCGGCAGTATAGTTCTAACGGCGGGGAGAATGTAGTGAAATTATACCGAAGGTGAACCCAGGGTGTGCTCGCTTCAAAAGGGGCGTCTATAAGACCCGGGACAACCGGGGCGCACGAACACTCCAGCGGCACTTACTGTGACATAGTCCTGTAGTTTGAATGGTATGTACGCCCCTATATGCTGCGCTGATTTGTTTCCTCTATTGATATCGGACATTGCCCATGTAATACTCTGATTCTAATGTCTGTTGCATGAATGTATTTTTACAGGATGTTACTTCAGATCTAAATGATATTAAACCTACCCAAGGGATAAGTCGTGTCTGAGCTTGATTTTCACGACAGTCTGTGTTCTATCCTTTTTGAGCGAGGAAGAAGCACGTACCATTTTAAAGTCTTTGGAATGGCTTGAACCAGTCCAAACCGGATGGGTGTTTTTTAGCAGACACCATTCCCTTACTGGATGGCCATTGCCTCCTTACATGAGCTCATCCGCCCTTTGTCAGGTGTTGTTTTTGGTCCTGGCAGGTGTCACAGTCACCCTCACCACTAGCAAAGCCAGTGAGGGGTGTTGCTTTAGTCGCTGACAACTCGACCATGCGGCAGGTAGCACTGGGTTATCTGTTACCAGTGGCATTCCCAAAAGATTGACCTGACCAACGAAGTCCCAAAAGTGTTTTTGTACAGATGTCTGTCCCCCTTCATAAGGGTAGGCTTTAAAGGCCAACCTTTTAAAATAAAAATGTATTCACTATGGTCTATTTTTGAGGATAAAATAAACTTACATTAATTACCCTCGCAGGAGGAGAGGGTATTGCATTTGCGTCCGTTTGTCTGTTTGTCCGCACAGAATAAATATGATTTTCTCGGCAACCATTGGTCCGATTGACAGGAAATTTCCACCATAGGTGGAACTCCACCTGTAAAAAATTTTCATGATAATTATGACGTCATAGGTCACGTGGTATGGGCACCATCTTGGGAAAACCGACAAGCCTTGCACCTCTATCTCCGAAAGCGCTGAAGAGAAAAAATTGAGACATGCCTCATTGTAAAGAACTCTCCATGGGGAATAAAATCTGTTAATGATGATGTCATAGGTGCCTCCATTATGACGTCATAATTCGACAAGTACAAAACTTCATCCAATCAAGATGAAATTTCTTGAGCATCATCAAGGGATAAATTGGTGGAGGGGAAAAAAAATGACGTCATCGGTCACGTGGTTCGTCCGCCATATTTGTTTTTAACACAAAAGCCTTAAAAACCACCGAAAACACATCCTGGCGAGGGTTTGCAATCTCTGATTACTCTTTCTTGTTAATTATGTAATTATGTCTCTTCTATTGGAATTGCAGATGGTGGCTTGCAAACCAAGCCTCAAGGGCGGTGAACAGAAGCGTGTTTTTAAAAACAGCAATAAATACAAGGCACTGCACATGATATGCAATGTGCGCAGAGTAAAAGGAGTGTTCATTTACATTTGTATGTTATCTAATAAATAAAGAAGATATAAGCACAGCCGACACTAGGCTGAGGCTTTAGACTTTGGCTCGCTCACGAGGCTGAACCATCGAATAAACGGTTCCAACCCATCACATTTGGTGGGATGTTTACGTGTAATAATACAATACTGTACAGTGCATTCAGAAAGTATTCAGACCCCTTCACTTTTTTCACATTTTGTTATGTTGCAGCCTTATGCTGAAATCGTTTAAATTCATTTTTTCCCTCATAAATCAACACTCAATACCCCATAATGACAAAGAGAAAACAGGATTTTAGAAAGTTTTGCAAATTTATTGAAAAAAAACAACTGAAATATCACATTTATTCACAAATATCACAAGTATTCAGACCCTTTGCTATGACACTTGAAATTTAGCTCAGGTGCCGCCCATTTCTCTTGATCATCTTTGAGATGTTTCTACACCTTGATTGGAGTCCACCTGTGGTAAATTCAATTGATTGGACATGATTTGGAAAGGCACACACCTGTCTATATAAGGTCTCACAGCTGACGATGCATATCAGAGCAAAAACCAAGCCATGAGGTCGAAGGAACTGCCTGCAGAGCTCAGAGACAGGATTGTGTCGAGGCACAGATCTGGGGAAGCCTAGAAAAAAAATTCTGCTGCATTGAAGGTTCCCAAGAGCACAGTGGCCTCCATAATTCTTAAATGGAAGAAGTTTGGAACAACCAGGACTCTTCCTAGAGCTGGCCGCCCGCCCAAACTGAGCAATCGGGGGAGAAGGGCCTTGGTAATAGAGGTGACCAAGTACCCGATGGTCACTCTGGCTGAGCTCCAGAGATGCTGTGTGGAGATGGGAGACACTTCCAGAAGGACAACCATCCCTGCAACACTCCACCGATCTGGGCTTTATGGCAGAGTGGCCAGACGGAAGCCTCTCCTCAGTGAAAGACACATGAAAGCCCACTTGGAATTTGCAAAAAAGCACATAAAGGACTCTCAGACTGTGAGAAACAAGATTCTGTGGTCTGATGAAACCAAGATTGAACTGTTTGGCTGTTTGAACTGATTGAACTGTTTCTCCCATCTCCACACAGGATCTCTGGAGCTCAGCCAGAGTGACCATTGGGTTATTGGTCACCTCTCTTACCAAGGCCCTTCTCCCCCAATTGCTCAGTTTGGCCGGGCGGCCAGCTCTAGGAAGAGTCCTGGTTGTTCCAAACTTCTTCCATTTAAGAATTATGGAGGCCACTCTGCATCCTGTCGTCTGTCGGGGATGTGTGTGCGCAAACGCTGCGTTGGAAGAGTACTTTGCGGTTCGCTGATTGAACTGTAAACGTGCACATCGAGTTTGCCTCTGGTTTCGGACCATGTGACCTGCTACGCTTTTTCTATGCCTACGCCTCGTCAGCATCCACGGAGTGCGGGTCTCGATTCGACCTCGCTCTGACACTAGCTGGAGCGAATCACCTTCGCCTTGGAAAAGGTTACAGAGACATTGAGGAGTGTCCTTTTTCCTTCACTGGGAGCAGTGAGTTATCTGGCTTTATTTGGTGGTACCACCATAAGCAATAAGATATATAGAGTGCACTCGAAATTGCCTTGGCTTGCCACTAATTTCTTTGCTTGCCATTTGTTGTACCGCTATTCCTGTGTGATTTCTAATACAATTTTGTTCATTTATAATCCTTGGTGTGGTTTCACTGTTGCTTTTCAACACAGGGTAACATATTTTTCTGCCGGGGCTCCTCTCGGGGTTCGGAGGTTACTGAGACCAGGAGATCATTGAGGACTCCGTAACAATAGACAGGTGTGTGCCTTTCCAAATCATGTCCAATCAATTGAATTTACCACAGGTGGACTCCAATCAAGGTGTAGAAACATCTCAAAGATGATCAAGAGAAATGGGAGACACCTGAGCTAAATTTCAAGTGTCATAGCAAAGGGTCTGAATACTTATGTAAATGTGATATTTCAGTTTTTTCTTTTTAATAAATTTGCAAAACTTTCTAAAATCCTGTTTTCTTTTTGTCATTATGGGGTATTGAGTGTAGATTGATGAGGGAAAAAATGAATTTAAACGATTTCAGCATAAGGCTGCAACATAACAAAATGTGAAAAAAGTGAAGGGGTCTGAATACTTTCTGAATGCACTGTATATTTGTAACGTGCACATATCCACTCTACAGGCTGCTCAATCTTTCATCAAGGTGCTAACAGAATTATACTTTTTTTTTTCTTTTTTTTTTGTATACAAGATCGAGGCTCGTGAAAGAGCTAACATTAATCACACAAAAAGACAAACCGACACACAAAACACAAAAAACAAGGGGAGCGGCAGACAAGATGGGGAGAGAGGGGGAAGGACACAAACACAACATTTGAGAGCAGGGACATCGGGAGGACTTGGGGGGAGGTGGGAGAGGAATAAAACCTATGAACACTGCAAGGACTCTGGGGTGAATTACCGGGGGTAGAAAAGATCAAGGTTTTCGATGGGGGAAGATAAGAGATGGTGGTGAACAGCTGTTTTAAAGACCTGGAGGGAGGAGTGGGATTGAAGGGAGTGGGGGAGTTTGTTCCAGAGGCGGGAGAAAAGGGGAATGAAAGAGTGAAGGTGAGCAGAGAGCCTAGACTTTGGCAGTTTAACCATAAGAGGGTTGCAGGCAGATCTTGTGCGACCTGAAGGAATATTGGGGGGACAGAGCACAGAGAGAGCTGGGGGAGCAAGGCCGGAGAGGAGTCGGTAGAAGACAGAAAGACCACCAACCTGCCTGCGGTGAGTGAGTGAAAGGCCCTCGGAGTTGACTACATCGCAGGAGATTCCAATGATTCTGAAAGCTTGGGCCTCAACAGCGTGAAGCCGAGCAAGGTGTGAGGCAGGAGCACCAGCCCAGAGGGGAGAACAGTATTCCATTGAGCTGCGGATGAAAGCCTTGTATGTGGTGAGGAGCTCAGGTGTGCCAAGGAAGGACTTCGCACGACGGAGGATGCCCAGTCGGCGACTGGCTTTGGAGGCCAGCTTGGAAATGTGGTTTTCCCAAGAAAGATCATGGCAGATAGTGAGACCCAAAAGCTTGAGCGACAGAACTTCTTGGAGAGGATTGTTGAGAAAGTAGATGGGAGGGTTGTCCAGTCGGTCCTTTCGGAGAGACATTGTAAGAGTGTGAGATTTGTCAGGATTGAAAGACATGTTCCACTTGTTTGACCAGTCTGTGATTTTGTCCAGGTCTGCAGAGAGTGAGGAGGCTGCAGACTGCCGATCTGAGGGATGAGGAATGGAGCGGCAGATAGTGGAGTCATCAGCAAAGAGATAGAGAGAATTTTCCAGAGAGTCGGAGAGGTCACTGATGAAGACCAGAAATAGCACAGGGCCCAGAACACTGCCTTGGGGAACTCCAGCCAGAACAGGCAGGGAAGATGAGAGAAATCCATTCAGGGCCACACGTTGCCTACGACCAGAGAGGAAATCCGCAAGCCATGAGTGGAGATTTCCCTGAATACTATAGGAGGTGAGTTTGGTGAGCAGAGCTGGGTGCCAGACCGTATCGAAGGCACGTGATATGTCAAGTGAGACAGCCCTGATTTCCTGTTTGGCATTGAGGACCTCCATCCATTGTTGAGACAGCAGAAGCAACATGTCCAGAGTAGAATGACCTGGTCTGAATCCAAATTGATGATCAGAGATCAAGCCATTGGAGAAGAGGAAGGATTTGATATCTGAAGCAATGATGGATTGCATGACTTTGCTGATAATTGGGAGCAGGCTGATTGGTCTGTAGTTGCAAGGATCTGTTTTTGCACCTTTTTTGTGTAAAGTGGAAATGTTTGCTGATTTCCAAGATGCTGGCAGATGACCTTCAGCAAAAGAGAGGGTGAAAAGAACAGAGAGAGGGTGAGATAGAGTGGCAGAGCAGGATTTTAGGACCCGAGGGCTGATGCCATCTGGTCCAGTTGCAGAATCAGAGTCGAGGTTTGATAAAAACTTCTCAACCTTGTCAGGAGAGAAGGACACAGAGTCCAGGAGCAGTTGGGTTCGACTGGGAAAGGTGGGAACAGAGAGAGATGGGTTTGGGACACAAGATTTTGAGGCAAACACAGAGTTGAGGCATTCGGCTTTGTCACGTACGGTGTCAACTGTGTAGCCATTTGAGGTAAGGGAGGGGATGGAGGGGGAACAAACACCAGAAACGGATTTGACCAGACGCCACCAGGATTTGGAGGAAGGAGACAGGTTTGAGAGTTCAATCTTGAGTGTGGAGAGATAGTGCTTCCTGGCACTCCTGAGGGTAGAAACACACTTGTTTCGAGCTTGGTGGAAGGAACTGAGATTGCCTTCAGTTGGATTTGCCTTCCAAGACACAAAGGCAAGTTGTTTCAGGGCAACTGCCTCACCACAAGATTCAGTGTACCATGGACGGGAGGAAGGGTAAGACGACTGAAGACGAGATGGGATAAATCTGTGCATGAGAGAGAGCAGTTTGCTTTGGAAGAATTCCCAGGAAGAATTGATGTCAGAGGCATTAGAGATGGGAGACCAGTCCAGTTGATTGATGGTTGCTTGCAGCCCGTGCCAGTCGGCCTGAGTGAAATGCCAGACTCGTCGGCGCTGAGGAGGCTCTCTGAGAATGGCCAGTGAGATGTCCACTTTAACAAGCACATGATCAGAAGAACCGATTGGAGCAGAAGAAGAGCAGCAGACATTTGCAGGGAAGTTAGTCATAACCAAGTCCAGAAGAGAAGATACTCCATTGACTGAGATCCGGGTCGGGAAATTGACAGATTGTGTCAGTCCCAATGAGTCGCAGAAGTTCTTTGCTGAGGTGCCATGGCTGGTGAGAGATGAACCCACACCCAGCCAGCTGGCATGATGACAGTTGAAGTCGCCACATATGAGGAAGAGAGAGTTTGGATGAGTTGATAGAAGTTGGTCCATGTTGTCCGACAGAGAAATGTAAATGGAGTCATCACTGTTTGGAGGACGGTACAGAACACATATGAACAAAAGGTGGGAGCGGAGAGGAAGCCGTAGCCAGAGGTACTCCTGTGGGTGGGGTGGAGAGAGGGCAGTGCAGGGAGAGTGAGGAAGAGAGTTTTTGATAAAGATAGCCACCCCACCACCAGGACGAGGATCAGGTCTATCGTACCGGAGGAGGGAGTAACCAGGAAGAGATATTAAGGAATCAGAGACATCTTGAAGGAGGAAAGTTTCTGTTAAGCAGATCAAGTCTGGATTTTCAGAAGCAACCTGAATGGAGAGATCAATCAGGTTTGAGCGAAGGCCCCGGATGTTTGAGGTCCATACCGTTAGTGAGGAGAGAGGGGGAGCATCGGGTGCAGGACAGGGGAGGGGAGGGGTAGGGTCAGATGAAGGGTGAGAGGGGGATGTAGGAAGAGCAGTTGATAGTGTGTCAGAGATTACAGAAGAGTTACAAGAAAGGGAAGGATGAGGAGGACAAAAGGTTTGATGGTGATGGAATGAGGCACAGTGAGAGTTTGTTTGAGGGGGGGCAGAGGAAAGTAGAAGGTTGGGGGAGGTGGAGGTATGACATAGGAGGGAGAGGAAGTGGGGAGGAGGCAGCTTTGAGAAGGAGGTGGGAGGAGGGAGAATTTGGGAGGGATGGTTGGGTGGGGAGATTTGAAGGGGAGGGGCAAGGGGGGAGTTTAGAAAGTGGATGATTAATGAAAGATGAACATATATAACAAATTGGGTTTGTTGTGATTTTCAAGTTAGCGATTCGTTTAAGAACGATGGAGGAGGGATGGAATGAATGAGAATTTAGAGCATGGAGTGATTTGGAATCATAAGAGATTGAATATTTTTTTGAAATGGAATGAGTTGAAGAGGAAATTGAAAGGAGCCTTTTAAATAAGAAGAAAAACAGCGTGTTGTAATAAACCACTGAATAAAACACTGAAGGGGATAGTTGAAACATATTTAAACAGAACTGTGAAGAACAATCTTATATTCACAAAAAATACCAATGGGGAGAGGAAGCCTAGAGCGACGACCACGAGTCACTTGAACAGGGCAAAAGGTGGAAGGCAAGGGGAAAATGGGGGCGGGGCGAGACAGCGCACGTGGGCAGAGGCAAAAGCACACGAGGGGAAAGGGAAATAAGTTTTTTTTGTTTTTTTTTTTGTTTGTGTTTGGGGGGATGGGGTGTGGGGGTTACAACGTTAGACAAATAGTAGATGTTTGGTGAAGCTTGGTGGAGAAGGGGAAATCAAAAAAGCTAGCAAAACAGCGAAGGAAGGAACAACCTTCGACGGGGGAAGCCTGAGGCTGCAAGGCCTTGCTCGCGACGCGGCAAACAAACGATTAATATATGAAAGATAAACACCGAGAAACTTCCAAGGGGGACACTATAAGTTCACACACCGAACGATAAATACAGTTTCGACAAAATACAATTGTGAACAGACTTAACTTTGAAAAAACGTGGAGACCGTGTGGACCGTCGAAAACCCCTGACCACCGTCTCCAAGATCTCGCGAGATCGATCATAAATATAAATATAATACAAAAGCATTCTAGGCCCATATCATCATAAATATAATACAAAAGAAAAACAAAAACGGATTTCATCTAACATTCGGCACAAAATTCATAAATACCAAAATCAAGATATAATAAGATGCAAGTTATAAAATGCATAGACCAATATAAACTTGTGCCAACAAAAAGAAAAAACCGAAAGACAAATATGAAAGACAATATGAAATATTGCAATTAGGCATATCAAAATAATAAAGTGGATCATAATAGTTAAAACAAAACAATCAGTTATGGTAGAGTAGGACCAAAGTGGTGCACAGCAAAGGCACCACGAAGTGTAGCGAAAAAGAATAAATAATAATAGCTGTACCAGGCCTCTCCATGGAGTTCAACTAAACCGAAAAATGGCACTGGAGGCTGCGACAATGACCATCTCCCCACAACTCCAGCAATATCCATGGCGTTTGTGCAGAAAACCACAGAGAAGTCCCATGCACACGCAGCAGAGAACACCAAAGTCCACTTGCAGACTAAGCAGCAGGAGGAGGGGCACAGGAACATGCACGGCGGTGGACCCGACGGCGGCAGACAAGTCATAAGGAGAGGGAGGGCACCCATGGGAGGGAGTGCCAGTCTGTAATGCCAAAGCAGGCCCAAAACGTCAATGGCAAACTTGAGGAGAAGGACGCAGCACAGAACCAGGAGTGCAGCCAAGAGCTGAATCACAGTGAAAAATCCAGGACAGTCTCCGCCTTGCCAGCAATCCAAGGACGGCACGGATATGCACGAGGGCAAAATTCAGAGTTAAGAATATTGCACCACTCACGACTACCAAGGCTTCAGGCATTTTCCATCACAATCCCTGCGTAAAACCCTGCCGCACAAACCTGTCGCCAGAAGCCTCACGGCCACAGCAGGATCGGCCCGTATGGTCAAGAACCCGAACATCACTGAGACTGCCACAAGTGCCACATTCACAAACAGGATCACGCAGTCAATGATGGCAGGGGAGAGAGTGTGCCTCGCCTGCACCGAGACTATCCAAGGGTCAGTCACTGCAGACCACATAGGCCTCAGAGGCAGAACTTCAAACTGAACCGCATGATGCAGGCAGTTCAGGGGGCCTGGACAGTTATAATGGATCCATTTTGAAGCATTTAAACTTCCTTGTTTGCTAAATTTTAATATTAATTAGAAAAACTGAAAACAGAACTGCAAAACATTAAACACTCATTTCATCATGAGGCACACATGACACCACACCCACAAATCCTGGGTGATGCCCATCAGCTGCCTATGTCATGAATGAATGGAGCTGAGCAGCGAGCCTGGATTTTGGGAATTTAACAAGACTGGTTATTGGCAGACTGTGTGCAACCTGCAGAAACCTGGGATGGACAGAAACAAGAGAGGGCAGAGGGTGCATGACCAAAAGGAGCCAGTATAATACAGAGACAACTAACCTGCCTGCAATGCGAAAGTAATAGGCCTAGACAGTCAGCTTTGCCATGGGAGATCCAAATGATTTTGAGGGCCTTGAATTTTATAGCATCAAGAAGGGTAAAATGTGAAGCAGGAGCACTAGCCCAAAGAGCAAAGCATAACTTCATCAAGCTGCAAATGAAGGCATTGTAGGTTGTTAAAAGTTCAGACTGGCCATAGAAAGACCTTGCACAATGAAGGATGCCCAGTCGGCTGTTGGCTCTGGAGGCCATCTTGGAAATATGGTCTGCCCAAGAAAGTTCATGGCTGGTGGGGCCTAAAAGCTTGAGTGACTTAACCTCTTCAAGTTGTTTGTTTAGGAAGTATATGGGAGGGTTTGCCAGATGGTCCTTCCTGAGAGACAGTGCGAGTGTGTGGGATTTGTCGGGATCAAAAGACATTCCAAGTGTTGGACCAGCTCCTGATTCTATCAAAGTCTGCAGAGAGGGAAGATGCTGTTTCCTACCTACCTATCTGTAGGATGAGAAATGATATGGCAGAGTGTGGAATCATCAGCAAAGAGGGAGGCAGGATTTCAAGAGAATTAGATCATTGATGAAGACGAGGATCAAGGTTGGGCCCAATACACTACCTTGACATGGAGAGGAGATGAGAGGATCCTGGTAATAGCTACATCATGGTAATAGCTAGCTGAATAATAGAGTGGAGGAAGTCAGTGAGGCATGACAGGAGGTGGCCTTGGATGCTATAAGCAGAGAGAGTGGAGATCAAGGCGGGGTGCCAGACTATATCAAATGCCCGAGATATGTCCTCGAGAGACGGCCCTGATGTCGTGCTTGTTAATGGTAGTCATCAATTGTTTATTATTATGTTTCAATCAATTTTCGTTTTTTCATGGCTCCAAAAAATTATTCAGTTTTTATGAAGGTAGTATCACTAATCACCTCCCATGATGCAATGAGGCTTCAAATTAAACCACTTGGGACGTTGAGATAATAGGTATCAGCTTGACTTGTTTGGCTCAATTATAAGAACTCATTATTTGGGGCATTGCTGTAGCCATTAGGTGGTTGGCAATATTATATTTTAATTAAAAAGACAAACCTTGTACAGCTCATGGTTTGGGAAAAACATCAACAGGAAATGAAGAGGGCAATATGGTGGGTGACTAGGAAAAACGTTTATCGTCGCATTAAACACAACTAGCAAAACTAGAACGACCCTCGTCGACATCACGACGTGGACCGGTATGTGTGCCTCCGCCCACATTATAATATCATTATACATACTTGTACCAAGTTTGATTTCAATCCATTCAGCTGTTCACAAGTTAGAACAATAACATAATTTTTACTTAACATGACCTCTGAACTTTGACTCCAAAATCGAATAGGTTCATCTTTTCATCATTATACATACCTGTACCAAGTTTGACTAAGATCCCATCAGCCGTTCTTAAGTTATCGGGGTAACAAAATAATTGTAAATTAACATGACCCCTGATCTTTGACCTCATGACCCCAAAATCAAATCAGTTTATCTTTGCATCATAATATATTGTTGCGGTTCTGAAAGTGTACATATATGATTAATAAAGGTTAAAGGTTTGCCCCCATAGTTAGTCCACATGCAACACGAAGGCCACCTTAGAACGTTAGTTATTTCATAGTATATGTGAGATAAGGACATTTCCAATAGTGATACCTGCGTTGTGTAAAGAAATAAATAAGAGTAGGTCCCGTTCATTTTGCCTCCACCCTCCAAATCGACCTCGTTGGGCAGCATCCATCCCGCGCCCCGATTCGGCTAATGCACCTTGCTTGCCAGCAGCATTCGCTGCTCTTGGGTTTTCGCTCAAACCAGCCCAGATGCCACGAGGTAAGGCCTGGAAAAGGGGCGGAGCGCGAGGTTGGGGGTGTGGCCACGTCAAGCAGACGTCAAGGGCAGAGCTGGTAAGACCCCAACAACCAACCAGGGCTCAGTAGGCATGGCCTAAGGGGCGTGGTAAGTGCGCGTCTGGCACATTCCAAAGGGTTCGCTGGACAGCGCTATATAACCGCGCTCACAAAGCCCTTCAGGAGGACTTTGACTGGCTGGCGTTGCAAATTGTAGGACTCTTGTTGGACTGCGTCAAAGGTCTGGTACCAGGAGACTGATAAGCATTGAGAGAACTGTGAGGACTCGTTGGGAGAGCGCCCTGTGTTAAAGGACTTGTCGTGGTAAAAGCATTGCTGGAGCGGCACATTGCAGAGGACTTGTGAAAGCGGCGCATTGTATTGAACTATACTGGGAACGCGTATAAAGCGCAGGTATAGCTTTTACGTACGCGGCCACGCCAGTGTAACCGCCCAGCTTACCGATCCCCCCCCCCCCCCCCCCCCGATAATTGTCCGATCCGCGCCAACGACACGCGGAGAGCTTGCCTGCCGTCTACCATCTCCTTCGTGGTACGAGTCGGGGACCGGGGCGGGCTGTGGACGCCTTCGTTGGACCCTCGGCCCGACCATCTACAACCCCCGTGTGAATCTCTGAGTCTGAGTGCGAACGGGCCCGTGTCCAGGGATAAGTTAAGACTGTTATTAAGGCCGCCCTATGTATTCTGTACTTCTCCTTCTTCCTGTGTAAATAGTTAATAAACCAATCTGTTCTTCCTGTTTCCTCTTAATTCGACCGTCTCAGTGATTTCTCCATTGGGTAAACGTGGCACGATTCGGAACCGCTCCAATCGGGTTAGTTCCTGTTAACGGCCCAAATCGCGGCTCGCTATCGCTCGGCGTGTCCACTAAAACCGTGGTTTGGGTGGGGTTATTTCCTTGCTTCGTGGGAGACGCTGGTAATTAGGTAATAGGACTAATTCGACCTACCACCTTATTCAGCGCTGACCGGAAGGAACGTGATAGCTCCGGATCGCGTCGGCTAGATAAAAGACAAGGGGATTAATCCCCCCTTGGTAAGGGGAAGGCCGACGTTTGGAGATCCGCAACAATATAATTATACCACGTTTGGTGAAAATCCCATGAGTTGTTCACAAGTTAGCTCAGTAACAGGATTTTTATCTAACATGACCTCTCACATTTGACCTCTTGACCCCAAAATCTAATCAGTTTATATTTACATCATTATACATACCTGCACCAAGTTTGACTTTGTTACCTTCAACCATTATTAAGTTATCGTGGTAACAAAACCCTATTACAGAAGATCCCTTCAGCCGTTCTCAAATTATTGTGGTAATGAAAACCTATCACAGACGGACAGACGGCCAGCTGGACGGACAACCCAAAAACATAATGCCTCCGCCGACTAAGTCGCCAGAGGCATAAACATACTTTACATCGCTGACTATATATTTTAACGTTGAGCTGAAAAAATATTGAAACTTTCACAAGTTTGTATTTTGTGACATTAATTAATAGTGGCCATTTTGCACCAGTGAGATCAAGGAAAGTGGAAGTGGCATCATTTTCAGGAAAGTTTGCATTAGAGAATGAACATTGCTTGACGTTTTATTTCAGGTTCACCATTCCAGTGACAGGAACATGAACACACTTGGTTAAGATATTAAAAACTAAAGAGTTCATAGAACACATTATCCTATGCATCTTGAGAAAAAATGGATATCCGAAGGGTCTGCGAGCAGCAAATTTGATTAGTCGAGATGGCGTAGAATGCTGCAATATTTTGGCCAGGTACTGCTAAATGGAAAGGCTTCGAAAGTGACAATAAGACGATTGGTGTTCTTCAGAGTTCAAATATATAATTCAATTGAAATAAAATAAAGATTTTAGTAGGTAGTAGAAAAAACAAGCGTTACGCCTAGGTCCCCCGTCGGTGAAGTGATGTGAGTTGACAAAGTGGAAGACGCAAGGCGGCCATCTTGGATTTTGACGTGGCGACCCAATTTTCAATAGCGTTCTTCCTTATGCCTAGATACACCCACACACCATATTAGAAGTTAGTCGTTCGTTTATTTTTACCTTCGCAAAAGCGGAAGGTTATGTTTTGATCGCTGTGTATTTATTTGTATGTCTGTGTGTGTGTGTGTGTGTGTGTGTATGTTATTCGCATAACTCAAAAAGTATTCAACCGAATTGCATGAAATTTGGTGGGATGATTGGTTATTATACGGGACACATTTGATTAGATTTTGGGAGCAATCGGGTCAAAGGTCAAGGTCAAGGTCACGAAAAGGTCAAAATCGTATTTTTACCATAGCGCGGTCAATTTTTATCCAATTGGCATGCAACTAATGCCAAAATGTTCAGAATTCAATGCCCGATCTTGTGATATACGACATGACCCAGTGAAGACATTACCCTTGTTAGCGGTTGGGGGTCAAAGGTCAGGGGGGTCACGACCTTGCAAAATGTGCGTTTTTTGTCATAACTCGGTCAATTCTTATCCGATTTGCATGAAATCAGCACCAAACTGTTCACTGTTCTGTTCCCTACACTCCCATGCCAAGTACAGAACAGTAGCTGCGGCGAAGGTATGCAGAGGACTTGCGATGCAGCGGCGCTTGAGAAGCAGCGGCGATGTTTCCTTATGCCACAAGTTCTGTGACCATTTGATAGTGCCCGTTCTAGTTCAAGATATTTCGCTCACAAGGTTCAGACATATATATGGTGGCGGCCATCTTGGATTTTGACGTGGCGACCCAATTTTCAATAGCGTTCTTCCTTATGCCTAGATACACCCACACACCATATTAGAAGTTAGTAGTTCGTTTATTTTTCAAGATATTTCGCTCACAAGGTTCAGACATATATATGGTGGCGGCCATCTTGGATTTTGACGTGGCGACCCAATTTTCAATAGCGTTCTTCCTTATGACTGGATACATCCACACACCAGATTAGAAGTTGGTACTTCGCTTATTTTTCAAGATATTCCACTCGCAAGGTTCAGACATGCATGGCGGCGGCCATCTTGGATTTTGACGTGGCGACCCAATTTTCAATAGCGTTCTTCCTTATGCCTATATACACCCACACACCAGATTAGAAGTTAGTAGTTCATTTATTTTTCAAGATATTCCGCTCACAAGGTTCAGACATATATGGCGGCGGCCACCTTGGATTTTGACTTGGCGACCTAATTTTCAATAGGGTTCTTCCATATGCCTAGTTGCACCCACACACCAAATTAGAATTCGGTCCTTCGCTTACGCACGCACACACGGACGGAGGGGAAAACCATAGTCCCACTTTCGCTCCGCAGTGCGACGGGGGACAAAAAGTAAAACTGTTTGATACTCTCAGAACGTTGTCCCTAAGTTACAGATCCAGACTGCTGACCTCCCTTAAATACATTGTTCCACTTCACCAAAGCTGTTCACTTTGCCCTTGGAGACCTGCTGCTGATAAAGGTACAGCCCAATACTACATTTCATTTGCAGGTTATTTCCTGTTGACCTTTCGCTGACCAAATGGATTATTAGTTACATCAAGGTTTGCTGGCTGCAATTCAGTTTCAATTCCATACGGGAGCCAGTTGTCATCGCCTCCACTCCCCAACCCCTATCCCTCCCCCACCTATCCCTTCCCACAACCATCACTTAAAATTTTGAGTTTGTTATATTTGATAGGTGGGACTAATAAGAATTACCGGTTATGCAAGATTTCGATTTCTATGATTCACATGGCTCATATTTGTGAGGTTCAACGTTCAATGAACGTCCAAAACCTTTGAGGATTGCCCTTCAGAATGATGTTTCCTTGATCCTTCCTACGATAGATTCTGCTTTCAGACGCGAGTAAAACAATTTATTCATCATCACTGCTAGACGCCTAGTCTGCGCTATTCGCCAAGATCCGATCTGAACTGCTTGATGGGCGAGGTCGAGTGGTGACAGAGCAATCATTTGCTGCAAAACAATGGGCTATTTCTTTCACACGTCGTGCATCTTTCTGGGATGTTGGAAACATGTTGCTGTCACAAAGAGTGACATCATTTTGTTCTCTCTTTCATGTTGTTTCTGCGGCTCATTTGATTGTAGACGTGTTCTGTGTACATTTAGGAGGGATAATGATTACGTACTGAACTCTCAAGCTCATGTTGAAAAGTCACTAAAAGATGCATAATGTTTTTTAATCCAAAGAAGCAGCGGCGAGCATTGTATGGATGTTTATCCGGGTCACATGCATAGTACCGCATTTATCTCGAGTTGCTTCGAATTACAATGATTCATTGATACAGCTTGCAGTGTACAAAGGCTGTAACCACACTCAAGAGGGTTCAGCGGAGAGCACGGAAAATTGTCCCAAGCCAAATGCGTCTGAGGAGGAAAGATAAATACAGGGATTTTTACATTAGAGAAGGAAAGATGAAGTAGGAGAGCTAGGTCGTGGAAACACTCAGAATCAAAAATGATTGACAGTTTAGGTGCAAGGACATTTAACATGGTGGTGGTGGTAGTGAGGGCGTTGGACAGAACTATAGGGCACAGCTTATAAAATGAGATAAGGAGCAAATGACAAGGAATAGAGATTCTAAAACTCATATAGAAGCATACTACAGATTATGTCAAGAGGAGTTGTGGAATTAAGATAGAGAAAGGGCTTAAAGAGACCAGATACGTAGCATGAAGAACAAGCATTCTGAGTATTGCGCTGCAATACATGTCCCCTACCGGCAGTCTGTCGTCCGGAAAACTGTTGGGGAAATTACCAAAGTTCAAAGTGCCATAACTTTGTCAAAAATGATCGAAACGTAGTGAAGTTCGAACTTGATCTGTAACTTATCATGAGGAAACCATGCACCAAGTTTGAAATCATTAGCATTAAGAGTTTAGAAAAAAAGTCCGGAAAACTGTTCTTTGCGTGATGGACTGACAGACGGACAGACTGACAGACGGAGGGACGGAGTGCAAACCTATAGTCCCCTCCGGTGTACACCGGTAGGGGACTAATAAAGTGCAGAAGTTTGTGCAGCGCTGGAACAACTCTACACATGGAATTATGCATGTGTTTCCATGCACATGTGCACTATTACTCCTCAAGCTTGCTTTGTCTCCTTCCTATTTTTAGTCCCCTTCATCCATGTGCTTCATCTAGATTCCTACTCCCACATATATATATAAAGAGAAAGACAGAGTTGAGAGAGTTGAGAGAGTTGAGAGAGTTGAGAGAGTTGAGAGAGTTGAGAGAGATAGAGAGATAGAGAGATAGAGAGATAGAGAGTTGAGAGAGATAGAGAGATAGAGAGATAGAGAGATAGAGAGATAGAGAGATAGACAGACAGACAGACAGACAGAGAGAGAGAGAGAGAGAGAGAGAGAGAGAATTTTTTTTTTTTTGCAAGTTCAGTTTAAATATCTTCAATTACAGTTCCTTCGCATATTTTACCAATGTGTATATATACCTACACGACCGGACTTTCCCCCTTTTACCACTACAACCAAAAAACCCAATATGTGATGCCTGTAAACTATGCTTTGTCTATTTCCATACCATCATTTTGTCATCATCAACATTGAGAAGTGTGTTCCAGTATTGACACACTGGAAAGAGATGTGATGTAAGCTGGATAGGAAAAATGACCTTTTACTGCGGGTACTTTTCAATCGTGGATTTCCTGTTTATTTCCGATTTATATGCTCTTAAAATCTTCATACATTGCCAGTCTCTTAGGCTGTGTAGCATGGCCTTTATTTTCGTTGTCGTCTCCCTTTGCTATACTTTCAAAATGACATGTGAATGCTAAATGAGGCTTTTGTGCATGTGTGTGCGTGTGTGTGAGTGTACGTACATGCGTGTGTGTGTGTGTGTGTGTGCGTGTGTGTGAGTGTACGTACATGCGTGTGTGTGTGTGTGTGTGTGTGTGTGTGTGTGTGTGTGTGTGTGTGTGTGTGTGTGTGTGTTTTGACAGTGACTTGCTTCTGCTTGACAGGCACCTTTAACCTACCGTTTTAATGAATGGACATTTCTCCTTTCACCAATGGATACAAAAATCGAGTGTAATTTCTCGAATGCCCCCAGAACCAAACAAAAATAAAAACTATATCCATAACGGCCCACAGAGCACAGACAACACCCACTTACACACCTTCCTTCCCTACCCTCCATTCCTTCCAGTAAGTGCTGCTTCATCAAGATTAAGATTACCGCACTTCTCTCCCAAACATGATCAACAGCAAATATCATTTTAAAGTTAACCTGAGCATTATACAAACCTTCGGATCTTACACGAGCCACATTGTTGGGAGTTTTACAGGATGCAAGATGTCAACTACTGATAGTCGTGCAAATAACCTGCAGGCTATGTCAAATGAGTTCCAAAAATTCCAACTGTGGGGAATACTCATGTGCAGGTGGTATTTCACCATTACAGTGCATGACATAACCACAGGGGGCCCAGTTAAATGATCAAGGAGACACAAAAAGGGGCAGTATTTTTTTTGCAAGTTTAGTTGAAATATCTTTAATTACAGTTCCTTCGCATATTTTACCAATGTGTATACTGTATATACCTACACTACCGGTCAAAAGTTTTAGAACACCTCAATTTTTCCAGTTTTTATTGAAATTTACGCAGTTTAATGTCTCAATGTACTCTGAAATTAATCATAGAACAAATAAACAATTGGAGATAAAAAAGAAATCAAACAGTCACGTGAAAAAGTAAGTACACCCCATGTAAAGTTTTGACTTTTTCAACATATTTCAACATACAGCTATTTGATCTTCATTTCAACAATAATGATAGATAAAGGTGATATAACATAACAAATATCATGAAACATTTACATTTTGTAGTCCATTGTATAATTTAAATAAACATAAATGCAAATTTCACATGTGGAAAAAGTAAGTACACCCTTGATTCTAATAGGTGGTATTGCCCCCTTTGGCAGAAACAACCTCAAGTCAGCGTTTCTTATAACTGTCTACCAGTCTCTGACATCGACTGGGAGAATTTTTTGCCCACTCCGCCATGCAGAATTCTTTCAGCTGTGCGATGTTTGAGGGGTTTCTTGCATGCACAGCTCGTTTCAAATCCCCCCACAACATCTCGATGGAATTTAGATCCGGGCTTTGACATGGCCATTCCAGAACCCTCCATTTCTTCCTTTTCAGCCATTCCTTGGTGGATTTACTGGTATGTTTAGGGTCATTGTCATGTTGCAAGGTCCACCTTCGGTTGAGCTTCAACTTTCTGACAGATGCAGATGGCCTCATATTATCCTCAAGCACCCTCTGGTACAATGAAGAATTCATCGTGGATTCTATGATGGTGAGCTGCCCAGGCCCTGATGCAGCAGAGCTGCCCCAAACCATAATATTTCCACCACCATGCTTTACAGTTGATATCACGTTCTTGTGGTCAAATGCTGTCTTTAGTTTTCGCCAAACATGTCTTCTGGTACTGTGGCCAAATAGCTCTACCTTTGACTCATCTGTCCAGAGCACATTGTTCCAGAAGTGCTGGTCTTTGCCTCGGTGTTCATTGGCAAACTTTAGTCTTGCCCTGATGTTCTTTCTGGACAGCAAAGGTTTCCTCCTGGCACACCTCCCATGTAGATCAAATTTGTGCAGCCTCTTTCTAATGATAGACTCGTGCACTTTGACATCAACAGTGGCAAGAGCTACCTGTAGGAGTGTAGGTCCCGTGATGATATTCTGGGGTTCTTAGAGACTTCTTTCAGCATCTTGCGGTCTGCTCTCGGGCTGAGCTTGCTGGGGCGGCCTGGCCTGAACAAGTTGGCAGTTGTTTGGAATCTTCTCCACTTGTAGATGATCTTCCGGACAGTCGAATGATTGATTTCAAATTGTTTGGAGATCTTTTTAAATCCCTTCCCAGACTCGTAGGCATCTATAACCTTCTTTCTGAAGGCCTCAAAGAGCTCTTTTGATCTAGGCATGATGACGCCGCACACTTCAACAACAAAGAGCAAACCAAACTAAATGTCTGAGGTTTAAATAAGACAGGTTCCTCCAAGATCCTCTCTATTTCAAATGTGAATAGTGTATTTCAAATGAATGAAGTGTATTCATTCATTTCATTCCTCCAAGATCCTCTCTAACGATGTTCTAACCATTTGCACCTGAGCTGGTGCACCTGATTCTAATTTTAGGTATTTGAAGTCGTGATAAATGTAGGGGTGTACTTACTTTTGCCACATGCGAAATTTGCATTCATGTTTATTTAAATTATACAATGGACTACAAAAAGTAAATGTTTCATGCTATTTGTTATATTACATCACCTTTATCTATCAATAGCTGTATGTTGAAATATGTTGAAAAAGTCAAAACTTTACATGGGGTGTACTTACTTATTCACGTGACTGTAGATTCATTTTGTTTAACAAAATTTAATTTAAATTGCAGATTTAACCACCGAACACACTCATGGCATTCTTTCTACAATGGAAATCAAATATTGTTTGGGAAGTTCTTCCCAACACTGTTGCAGAAGTTCCCACAAATGTGTTGCACTTGTAGGTTGCTTTGCTTTTACCCTTCTGTCCAATTCATCCCAAACCAGCTCGATTACACCCTCTGAAGCATTATTTGGACAATATTGCACTGCAGGAAGTAGTATATTGCTATCATCATGGCGAGAAAAAGGCAATTAACAAAGGAAGACAGACAGACCATTATAACCCTTAAAAGTGTAGGTCTTTCCTTTGGAGAAATTGCAAAGAAAGCCAAGGTGTCAGTGAGTACAGTTTCCTATACCATGAAAAGGCACTTGGAAACTGGAGGAAACTCTGACAGGAAGACGTCTGGCAGACCCATAGCTGCAACAGAATCAGAAGACAAGTTTCTGAGAGTCAACAGCTTGCATGGACTCACAGGACAACAGCTTCAAGCACAGCTTAACACTGGTCGAAGTAAGCAAGTCTCAGTTTTAACTGTGAAGAGAAGACTTCGAGCTGCAGGTTTGACAGGTCGAGTGGCAGTAAGAAAGCCATTGCTAAGATGGCAAAATAAGAAAAAGAGGCTTGCCTGGGCCATGAAGCACTGCCAGTGGACTACTGAAGACTGGAAGAAGGTCTTATGGACCAATGAATCAAAATTTGAAAGCTTTGGTTCATCACGCAGGGCTTTTGTACGCCGTCGAGTAGGCGAAAGGATGGTTCCTCAGTGTGTGACACCAACTGTCAAACATAGAGGAGGAAGCGTGATGGTCTGGGGCTCTTTTGCTGGATCCAGAGTCGGCGACATGCACAGAGTGACTGGCACCCTGAACCAAAAGGGCTACCACAGCATTTTGCAGCATCATGCAATACCCTCTGGCATACGACTAGTTGGTCAGGGGTTCATCCTACAGCAAGATAATGACCCTAAACACACCTCCAGGCTATGTCAAAACAACCTTCGAGGAAAAGAACAAGACGGTAGGCTTCAAATCATGGAATGGCTAAGCACAGTCTCCAGACTTAAACCCCATCAAGCTGGTTCAGCACAAATATATATATTTGCGGTTTCGCGAAACCACAAATAGCGGGGCATTGTTTCAATGGAGAAAGGGGGGATAAGTTCCCGTGTCACGAAAATCCACGAATAGAGAGGAACAAACCGCAAATGGTGAGGCAAAATCCGCGAATGGTGAGGCAAGTCCCGAGAATGTCGACGATAATCCACAAAGGCCGATGAACATCCTGGAAATTGCAAGGCAAATCCCACGAATGTCGGCGATAATCCCGCAAATGGCGAGGCAAAGCTCGCGAATGGTGGCGATAATCCCAGAAATGGCGAGACAAATCCCGCAAATGTCGATGAAAATCCATGAATGCATGCCGTGCCAGCTTCAATGGGGAAAATGAGTTAATTGCACTAATAGATACTGTGGAGTGTTTTCATTTTGTGCAGTAACTTGCGGGGTTGACGTGTTCTGCAGCTGGTGGAACACCCCGTGAAATTCTTGATTATAGTGCGGCTAAAATTCGTGGCCGCGAAAGCCATGAAAACGCAAAGCACACAGCAGTGAATGTAGATGCCGGTCATGCTCGCAGCTCGTAGATGTTTTTTTTGCGTATGGCCAGCTGCTTTATGCATGGCTGGTGAAAGATGGGTCTTATAAATGTGTCAAGCTAGCGGATCGTAAATTTTTTTTTTTTTTTTTGCACCCCTGAAAAACTGCTAACTTGCGGAACACAGCCGCGATTACGAAAATTTTTTTGGCGATTTCGCAGAACACGCCCGCGAATACAAAGAAACCCGCAAATTCGCAGGACACTTTTGCGTGGGACACTATTCCACGAATAGAAAAACAGGTCGCATATTATCACCCACAAATACGCGGAACCGCAAATAGCGGGGTCCAACTACATATATATGTATGTATATATAGTTCCAAAGCAATTTAAAGTACCGGTAAGTCCATAAAGCAAAGTCCTCGTCTTCTGTGTCACTGTGAAACAGCCGAAGCAGCTCAGAGTCGGCAAGAGAGGGGTGTATACAGTTACCAAGTTTATTGTAGAACGCTTGCCAATGCTTGGACAGCAGACATTGTATGGCAAGGACTTGTAATGGTATAGACGATTTCGTGGAATGATATAAAATTCAACAGCCTGCAGGGTATTTATACATTTCTAATGAATGAGCAGCATGGTTTTTGGTTGCATCGGTCCTGGAAACCACACTGGTAAACGTTGATTATTACATAACCCCTTAATATATTCATTTTAACGTCAACTGTTTATTTCCCGAAGTTGTATTTGAAAAGAGCCCTTCGTTGGCCCTTGCCAACAAGGCCATGTCAGCTGCTGGAAATATGAAGATCGTGCATCTCCCTGTCATGTGAAGAGAAAGCTGGGGTGTGTTCGCTCACCGAGCAGCTAGCGCTTACCAAGCCAGGCATTCCTTATAAATGGTTTCGGATGGATGCATGATTGAGTGCTTAGCCACTTGGCGAGCACTGGTCAACCAATTTGGTAACTGAACTCACCCCAGGAATATGGGCTACACCGTGTGCTGATTTATACATGCCTGAAAAATTCCGAGCCCTATTTTCCTCAGATAAAGGGGTATGCCAGGGAGCAGGTTATTTACATAAAAATGTGGTATTTGGATGAGTTGATCAGGAAGTTCTCCAAATCTTTTGTTGTGCAGAGGCACAGCCCTTTCTCGCAGGTATGTTTCCAAATATATCTGGCTTCTTTAAAAGCTGTGTGAGCCATTTCATGCTGAAATCCTTATCTGGCACACCTGATACAGGTCTAGGCCACACTCAATGGACCTCATTACGATGGGGTTTCTGTGCATGCATGCTGAGAAATCTCGGGCAGATTAAATCATTTTGAAATTCGTGTATTGGAGATTTAAAAAATAAGGTTGTTCAACTTCTGCCAGAAAAAGGGGGAAATTTTAAGTGCTTTCAAATTAAAAGTAGCACTATCATAGATCTTATTGAACAGCTATATTAATATTATATGCCACACATTATTTCAAAGACATGACAAAGTAAAATAAAGGTTGATGAAAATACAAAAAACATGTCGCAAAAAGATTATAAAAACAAATGCACAGGTGAACACGAACAGCAAGCAGATAGACTATGCTCCAGCATTTTCCAGAGTTATCACAAAATGAAACGTTTGCTGAAGCAAACTCTTACCTTTGAACAGAAAATACATTATCTGTAGCATCGCAAGAAGACTTGCCAAGTCCTGCAAAGTCTCAGACTTCTCACATTCCTGCAATTGCCTTACGAAGACTCTGTAAAAATCAAGCACAAGCAAAACCAAGAAACATGATTGCTATGAAGGCCAGACATTATATCAACCGCAACATTTTGCCAATCAATGAGCTGACATACAAAACAAACAAAAAAAACCCCACAAACGTAACCAATAGTACTTCGGAAAAGCCGATCATAGACACCAATTGTTTCTTTACTTTTGGGTGGTTGATGGTGATGAAGTTAACAAAAAGTATGCACGCTTTCAACCTACATATTTTTGTGCCTTTATATCGAAAAGGGAATGATCGAAAAGCAAGGTCAAAGCACTGACTGTGAACTATCATGGATCCAAGAATTCCATGAACACTCATGATCTTCCACAGGCTGCAAAATCGAAACAAACTTAACACCTGTCACCTTTTTCCTCTACTCTACATTTACAATTCGCATCAAGCCTCAACATGATGAAGTCATATATAATAAACAAATGGTTTCATCTTGAATGGTTACCGCTGCGCAAAACACATACAGTCGGACAATGACATTCGCAGTTGATGACATGCGACCTGCTTCTACATTCACGGCCCTGTGCCCTGCGTACACGTGATTTTTTGCGGGCACAAAAAAAACATCTCCCACAAGCGTGCACATAACACCTCAAAACCATCTTCAACTCGTCACGCATAAAACAACTTCCAGCCGCACAAACCATTTCACACCAGCTGTGCACATTGCAGTCCTAACAGCATCTTTCACGCATCACGCATAAAGCCGCTGCTGTATGTGTATATATATGCAACTACGTGATTCGACATTCTTTTCGCGGGTGTATTCACGATTTTTCTGACCGGTTTCGACATTCGCGGCTCTGTGCTTTGCATATTTATGATTTTTTGCCAATGTATTTACGGTTTTTCACGGGATTTTTTATTTCCCTCATGAATCACGAACCACCGGGAACCTATCGCCCACCCCCTCTTTTCCCATTGTAACAATGCCCCCACAATTGCATTTTCCAGGAACGTAGCCCCTGTGGCTGTCGGGGTCCAAATGTACAGTACACCTTCCTAAGCATGTGAAAGAAGGTTGCAGAATGGTTTGTAGATAGCTAACTGAATCAAAAACTGGCTTGGTGATAGGAATAAAAGAGTGGCTGTGAATGGGAGGTTGGGAGGATGTCGGGCTGGAAAGACGCAAGTAGTGGTATACATCAGGAATCCATACTAAAACGGTTATCTTACTATATATAATTTAAGAAGTATATTTTTATGCTTGTTTGTTATGACGAAAATTTTCCATTTCTGTTGGTCTGTCTTTTCTGTTGGAACAATTTCTGTTGGAAAATTGTGTCCCTACTCCACAGAGGGGTGCCCTACTCCAATGCCGAGGCCAGGACGTCCACGCAGAACCACAAGGAGAGATGATCGCCAGCTGCACCGGTTAGTCTGCAATGGCCGTACAAAGTCAGCTAATCGGCTTAGGGCTGAGTGGCAGCAACTGACAAATGTGCCTGTATCCAGAAGGCTAGTCAACCAACGACTGGTTCAAGCAGGCTATCGTGCCAGGCGTCCCCTGAGAAAGCCACGCCTGACCAGACAACACAGCCAGCGCCGATTGCAGTGGGCCAGAGAGCACCGTCAATGACAGCCAGGACACTGGAATCACGTGACCTTCAGTGACGAGTCTAGATTTCTGGTCTATCGTCAAGATGGCCGCGTCCGAGTGCGCAGACAAGTGCATGAAGCCCACAACGAAGATTGTATAGTGCCAAGAGTCCAAGCTGGAGGTGGTGGGGTGACCGTTTGGGCTGCCTTTCATGCAGGGGGCAAAACTGACCTGGTTGTTCTGAATGGAAACCTGAACCAGTTCAAGTACAGGGTCATTCTGGAAGAAACATTGCTTCCATTTGCTCATGCAGCCTTTCGAGGAAACTTTGTCTTCCAAGATGACAATGCACGGCCTCATCGTGCTCGCATGATCCAACACTTTCTTGCTGACCGTGGTGTAGAGCATATGGAGTGGCCTGCCATGTCCCCGGATATGAATCCGATAGAGAACTTGTGGGCAGAATTAACGCGTCAAATCGACAACTTGGACCAGCAACCTACCTCTGTGTGTGAATTGCAGCAGGCTATTGTCACTGCATGGCAAGCGATTCCTGTCCAAACCTTGGCAAATCTCATGAACAGCATGCCTCAACGTGTACGTGCTCTCCTGAATGCTCGTGGGGGTTACACGAAGTACTGAACTGTAATTTTACTGTCTGTAATCCCAGTCATAATTTAGGTTTTGTTTTTTTTGAAATTTTTTTTGGCTAATGTGCAAAATAAAGAGATACTTCTGGAAAACGTACAGAAGTTTAACACAGTACTGTCCGTGATTTGAGTTCGATATCAGTTTACATCACTTTCAAGGATCAATTTATTTGCTTTGAAATGTCAAATGTTGTTTTTGTTTCTTTTAAAGGTCACATTAACAAAATCTAGAATAATTTCAACATAATTCCAATGAACTTTTGGTTCTAAGTCATCTTGAAAAGTATGTTCACCCCCACAAAAAAAATATTCCATATTAAATGCCAAGTCTGTATATACAGCAAACACAAATATTGGGAAGAGTTGTACCACTCCCTAAGTTGTACCAACTCCAGTTGTACCTTCATTACCTTCCTCTTCTCCCACACTTCAGTTTTTAGTGGGGTCCCGTTTATACTATATCGGCAAAAAAAGAAGTCAGGATCCGTTTTGGAATTTTAGCTGGGATAACTATAAAAGACTCTACCCATCCAGACTTTGCATAGTTCAGCATTATATTTCCTTTCCCTGCTCTAAAACTTGAATGCAACAGCCCTTTTATGATCCATAAACTAAAAAGTGAGATGGGAGATGGAGGAGGGAGTGTTCAAGGCAAATGTGTTTGCATGTCTTATCTGTGATCAGACTAAAAATTATATGTATCCTGGAAATGATGCCTTAATCCAGGACTCACCGTGCAATCCACTCATTCTTAACGATGATCGGGAAGAGACAAGCGCAAATGGGCGGGAGTTTCTGCAACTTCTCTTCCAGGTCAGGTGATTGAGTTGTTATACACTGCAGGTCAAGATAAGCTGGATATAATACCCTCCAGATCACGATTCCCATAGCAGTTTCCAAGCATACACATGAAATAAATCAAACAACCAATAAAAATGTATTTTAATTGCAGTGGTGGATATGCAACCTCCGAGCCATTTTTTAAATAAAACCACTTTTAAATAAAATACAATAATGGGGCAATCAAAAATGAATAACAAATGAGCAGCATATACCATCATGATAAAGAAAAAATCCAGATTTAAAGGTGTGAATATGCTTCTGGTAATCTGCTGGTCATTTTTATACTGCTGCTAACCGAGTCCTCTCCCCGTCCCCTCTCACCTGCATGTTCTTCGTTTCTGTCAGATCGTGTTTTCTTAATTTGCCCAGTGCACGCCCATTTTCCACAACCCTATTGTCAATACTTTTACGAACATTGTATTTTCTGTATCTTGTTGTGATGTTACACTTTGATTGAAATGGTTGAGGGCGTAATTACCTCCGTCACCAAAGGTGGACGGAGGTTATGTTTTCACCCCTGTCATTTTGGCTTTGAGCAGGATATCTCAAAAACTTAGGGATGATTTGGCCGAAATTTGATGGACAGGTTGGATGTGTGACAAGGAAGAATTGATTGCATTTTGATGACGATCCGGATACTGCAATTTCGAAAGTGATTATCCACCATCGCGAGATGGGGCCAAAAACGATATGCTGTGAAACCCTGACATTCGCGGATTCGTAATTCGCTTGCGGACTTTCTCTCTGGTCGTAGACAATGTGTGGCCCTGAATGGGTTTCTCTCATTTCCCCTTCCTGTTCTGGCTGGAGTTCCCAAGGTAGTGTTCTGGGCCCTGTGCTTTTTCTGGTCTTCATCAATGATCTCTCTGACTCTCTGGAAAATCCTCTCTATCTCTTTACTGATGACTCCACTATCTGCCGCTCCATTACTCATCCCTCAGATCGGCAGTCTGCAGCCACCTCACTCTCTGCAGACCTGGACAAAATCACAGACTGGTCAAACAAGTGGAACATGTCTTTCAATCCTGACAAATCTCACACTCTTACTATGTCTCTCCGAAATGACCGACTGGAAAACCCTCCCATATACTTTCTCAACAATCCTCTCCAAATAAGTTCTGTCGCTCAAGCTTTTGGGTCTCACTATCTGCCATGATCTTTCTTGGGAAAACCACATTTCCAAGCTGGCCTCCAAAGCCAGTCGCCGACTGGGCATCCTCTGTCATGCGAAGTCCTTCCTTGGCACACCTGAGCTCCTCACCACATACAAGGCTTTCATCTGCAGCTCAATGGAATACTGTTCCTCGCTCTGGGCTGGTGCTCCTGCCTCACACCTAGCTCGGCTTCACGCTGTTGAAACCAAAGCTTTCAGAATCATTGGAATATCCTGCGATGAAGCTAACTCCGAGGGCCTTTCACTCACTCACCGCAGGCAGGTTGGTGGTCTTTCTGTCTTCTACCGACTCCTCTCCGGCCTTGTTCCCCCAGCTCTCTCTGTGCTCTGTCCCCCAAATATTCCTACAGGTCGCACAAGATCTGCCAGCAACCCTCTTATGGTTAAACTGCCAAAATCTAGGTTCTCTGCTCACCTACACTTCTTCATTCCCCTTTTCTCCCACCTCTGGAACAAACTCCCCCACTCCCTTCAATCCCACTCCTCCCTCCAGGTCTTTAAAACAGCTGTTCACCACCATCTCTTATCTTCCCCCATCCAAAACCTTGATCTTTTCTACCCCCGCTAATTCACCCCAGATACACTTTTTTGAAATTCCAACTTCTTTCCTGGAAGTCCTTGCAGTGTTCATATGTTTTATACCTCTCCCACCTCCCCCCAAGCCCTCTCCCTCCCAAATTTCTCTCCATGTCCCTGCTCTCAAATGTTGTGTTTGTGTCCTTCCCCCTCTCTCCCCATCTTGTCTCCCGCTCCCCTTATTTTGTGTTTTATGTGTCGGTTTGACTTTTTGTGTGATTAATGTTAGCTCTTTCACGAGCCTCGATCTTCTATACCAAAAAAAAAAACCCAGCTACTCGCAATTTTTTTTATATGTATGATGTAGGAAGAGGGCTTGCTTGGTTTCTTGCATAATTATTTTAGCATATATTTTTGATCGGGAACTGCGAGTGAATATTATATATATATATATCTGTAATTTAGTTTTAATTCTTATGATTAATTTAGTTGCACACACGATTAAAGTGTAAATATCTTGCTGATCAGCAAGGCTGGTTCATGGTACAGTAAGTAAAAATGAACTTTTATTTTGTATCTAAAATAAAATGGCATTCGAACACATAGACTGTGATGCCAGGACATTTAAAATTATGCAATTTAAACTCAAGGTCTATCTTTGTAAGATAATACAGAATACCGTATCATCCTTCAGGCTTACTCCGAGCAGTTAGAACGGCAACTATTTATGGGATCAAGACGCACTTTGGGGATCACACAAGATCAAGGCAAAACTAGAACGGGCACTCGGTAGAGCGCATACCTTCGCCGCAGCTACTGTTCTGTACTTGGCATGGGAGTGTAGGGAACAGAACAGTGAACAGTTTGGTGCTGATTTCATGCAAATCGGATAAGAATTGACCGAGTTATGACAAAAAACGCACATTTTGCAAGGTCGTGACCCCCCTGACCTTTGACCCCCAACCGCTAACAAGGGTAATGTCTTCACTGGGTCATGTCGTATATCACAAGATCGGGCATTGAATTCTGAACATTTTGGCATTAGTTGCATGCCAATTGGATAAAAATTGACCGCGCTATGGTAAAAATACGATTTTGACCTTTTCGTGACCTTGACCTTGACCTTTGACCCGATTGCTCCCAAAATCTAATCAAATGTGTCCCGTATAATAACCAATCATCCCACCAAATTTCATGCAATTCGGTTGAATACTTTTTGAGTTATGCGAATAACATACACACACACACACACACACACAGACATACAAATAAATACACAGCGATCAAAACATAACCTTCCGCTTTTGCGAAGGTAACAAACGATTCGTGTTTGATAAATAGCATGACACTCACAGTAAGAGTGAGCTAACCTTTTGGAGTTATTCACAGTATTATTTATTTGTAAGCACTTTTAATGGAACGAATTATGTGCATTAGTGTTCTTAAACTTTTTTTATTTTTAGTATCTTCATTCAAGTTCAATTCAGGTGGAAGGAGGCATTAATTTTCCGTAAACATATCCCCCTTTTCCCATTTGCAACAAATCCCCAACATAGCACTATATATTTTAGCACGATAGCACGTTGTACTGTATAGCACGATATATTTTAGCATGATAGCACGTTGTACTGTATAGCACGATATATTTTAGCACGATAGCATGTTGTACTGTATAGCACGATATATTTTAGCATGATAGCACGTTGTACTGTATAGCACGATATATTTTAGCATGATAGCACGTTGTACTGTATAGCACGATATATTTTAGCACGATAGCATGTTCTACTGTATAGCACGATATATTTTAGCACGATAGCATGTTCTACTGTATAGCACTATATATTTTAGCACGATAGCACGTTGTACTGTATAGCACGATATATTTTAGCATGATAGCACGTTGTACTGTATAGCACGATATATTTTAGCACGATAGCATGTTCTACTGTATAGCACGATATATTTTCGCACGATAGCATGTTCTACTGTATCGCACGATAGCATGTTCTACTGTATAGCATGATATATTTTAGCACGATAGCATGTTCTACTGTATAGCACGATATATTTTAGCACGAGAGCATGTTCTACTGTATAGCACGATATATTTTAGCGCGACAGCATGTTCTACTATATAGCATGATAGCATGTTCTACTGTATAGCATGATATATTTTAGCACGATAGCATGTTCTGCTGTATAGCACAATATATGTTAGCACGATAGCATGTTATACTGTATAGCACGATATATTTGAGCACGATAGCACATTGTACTGTATAGCACGATATTTTTGAGCACGATAGCATGTTGTACTGTATAGCACGATATATTTTAGTACGATAGCATGTTCTACTGTACAGCACAATATATTTTAGCACGATAGCATGTTCTACTGTATCGCACGATAGCATGTTCTACTGTATAGCACGATATATTTTAGCACGAGAGCATGTTCTACTGTATAGCACGATATATTTTAGCACGACAGCATGTTCTACTATGTAGAACGATAGCATGTTCTACTGTATAGCACGATATATTTTAGCACGATAGCATGTTCTACTGTATAGCACAATATATGTTAGCACGATAGCATGTTCTACTGTATAGCACGATATATGTGAGCACGATAGCACATTGTACTGTATAGCACGATATTTTTGAGCACGATAGCATGTTGTACTGTATAGCACGATATGTTTTAGTACGATAGCATGCTCTACTGTATAGCACGATATATTTGAGCATGATAGCACGTTGTACTGTATAGCACGATATATTTTAGCACGATAGCATGTTCTACTGTATAACACGATATATTTTCGCACGATAGCATGTTCTACTGTATAGCACGATATATTTTAGCACAATAGCATGTGTTACGTGTTCCTCCCCGACCTCCGGTTCTTGGTATACCTCCGAACCCCGAGAGGAGCCACGGCAGAAAAATATATTATTCCGTGTCAAAATCAATATTGAAACCACACCAATGATTATCCACAAACCAAATAATGCATTAAAAAGCACACAGGAAGAACCATACAACAATGATAGCAATCAACCATATAATCAATCTTAAGATGGTACCATCTTATCTAGTAACTTAACTCAAACTCACGGCACTCCCAGGGAATGGAACCGAGCACTCCTCAATGTCTCTATAACTCTCCAAGGCGAAGTTGATTCGCTCCAGCGATCGTTGGAACAATGTCCGATCAAGATAAATCGAGGCGTAGGCGGTCGAAGCGACACAGAAGTCACGTGGTCGAACACCCAGCAAACTCGCGGTAGAATGGAAAATCCCCAAAGACGCGTGCCGACGTACACGTTCGCCGCTCAATCAGCGAACCGCCGTGTAATCTTCAAACGCCGCTTTAGTGCACAGCCCTCCCCGGCAGATCACCGGAGGGTAAGACCAGCCGACGCGACAAAAACCTTTTCCGATGAACGCAGCGTGCGGGGCAAAATGGCGGACGGCTCTCACTCGAGCCGGAGCCTCTGGGCAAGGATTCTCCGGAACCTCAATGCCGATACCTGACTACGCAGGTTTCTCAATACTCCGGCGATAACACCTATCGCACGAACTTCCTTTCAAGGTCTGAAAGTTCACTCGCCACGTTCGCTCGACCACGCCCGTAACGGAGCTTCGACACGCCTTTCCCCGACCTTTGCCTCATGACCTCTTCTTCTTCGCTCGACGTCTTCCGGTGCACGATCCGATTTCCTGTTTCATTTTTACCATGAGCGCTTTTAACCTTTTAATCACAATAACCATTTCCTTTAAACAACAATAATCGCCGTTTCCTTCCAACCCCGATAAGAATAATAATACCTAACCAGAAATGTTTCACATGGATGAAAACCACCACCACGGAAGGGCCGAATCCGTAACACATGTTCTACTGTATAGCACGATATATTTTAGCACAATAGCATGTTCTACTGTATAGCACGATATATTTTAGCACGATAGCATGTTCTACTGTATAGCACGATATATTTTAGCACGATAGCACGTTTTACTGTATAGCATGATATATTTTAGCACGATAGCACGTTTTACTGTATTGCACTATATATTTTAGCACAATAGCATGTTTTACTGTATATTACAATATATTTTAGCACGATAGCACGTTGTACTATATTGCACGATGTCTCAAAACGTTGTGGAAGGGTTAAGAAAGGCGTTGGGTATGGGTATGGGTAGATGACAAGAACAAGCCAATTCGATTTTGGTTCAGGTCCAGATGTAGATCCGTCCTATCAGTGGGCTACAAAACGTAAACTGTTCAGCTTGGCGGAGGGATGTGCTCTACTGAGTGCCGTTCAAGTTAAGGATGCTTTGGCCTTCAGACTCGATGGCTGAGGTTGAAAATTCAGATGTCACATCCTCGTGGATGTCAAATCATCTGTTCGTTTCTGTTGGAGAATCAATGCCAACAGATTAAAACAGTCAGATGATAGTTTTCTTTGTTTTGCACTTCCCAGCAAGAGGAAGCCTTCTTGTCCATATTTGTCTATGAACACAAACTCTAGTCCTTATAACGACAAGTTTTCCATTGGTTGTACACAAATTGTTGTGAAATACACAAGGCAGGTTTTCTTGGGGTCGTCCACAAACCTCTGTAATGCCAAATTTAGAAATAGATGCCACATTCATACCTTCTTCAATGAGCAGGTCACATCAGCAATGACAGCGGAGGACACAGTGGAAATGATGTCAGTGCAGAGGTCTTGTTGACATGCACGCCAATGTAAAACGCAGTTCACAAACTCTGAGAATGCAGGCTGCAATTTTGACATTATCTGCACAAAAACAAATACACTTCATCTTATTAACAGTGTGGAAGTTTATCGTACTCATATAGAAGACTGCAAATATGCTTAGCACAAAACCATCTGTCAATGTGTTAGCGACAATGTTGATCGTAGCTGGAATGAAATTGTGTCTAAGTTGAACCCAGGTGTTATGCCGACTCTGTCCACTGAGAGGCTCCTATAAGAATTCGGACTGGACAGCGCTCCGATGATTCCTGTGACATTTATTTTGTGTGATGTAGTGCATACTCAGATGGTGCGTGTTACTCTTGGTTCTAAGCCGGCTTGTACTAATTGCAAATCCATTACTTACTTCTATGATTACTGTATACTGATGTGTGGCTTGTTGGTTTCTTACAGGTATTGCTAGAGATCGATTCTGAATTAAACTCACTCTTGGGACAATGTTGTAGGTCTGATTCTTACAACAGTACCTTTACTTCACAAGCTTCATCACGTCTTGCAGCAAGCCTATTTGCAAGCATTTCTAATCATAGTAATAATTTATTTTTGTAATTAAAGAGCTTTGATTTGATACTTGCCTCTGTGGCGGAATCCTTGAACTTGCCGGTAAACAGCCGTGCTGCTAACTGTAGGAGCTTTTGGAAAACTCTGGGTACAAGCTGCAGCACATCGGTGTTGCTTGACCTGGGCCTACTTTCAGAATTCTTGCTGTTCCCATCAGATGCACTTGTAGCATCATCGCCCAAAGGGGGGCTTGCGGCAGCCACCTCGCAGGCACAGTGCTCCGTTATATGTGCAAGAAGGGAAGCTATCACTGGCAAGCAGTGTACACCCCACACTGCACAAAATGGAAAACCAGAAACGATGCAACTATTTTCTCAATATCTCACACAAAATGTAGCTTAGACCATTACTCAAAGGAGGAGTGTGCAATGGTAATATGGATTTTCACAAATTCACATTAAAACCAATCTCCATTAAGTGCCATTTCTGCTTTGATGGCTTAATCAGCAAGACAAGTGTCAACATGAAACAAAGGGAGTTGACAACAAATGTTTTTTTTAACCTTGCGAGTAAAAATAGAAAGAAGCAAACGGATAAAGTAAGGTAAACAAAGAAAGCCAAAGTTAGAAAACAAGACAGAAGAAAAACTAGAATGAATGGCATTCGGTATAGCGACACTCAACTATGACAATTCACTTTAAAAATTATAACATTGTAGTATCCGAATCCAGATCTTCACCAAAATCTAACCAATTTGCCCTTCTCACACACCTAACCTGTCCACTAAGTTTCGGCTGAATCAGTCCATAAAGTTTTTACATATCGTGCTATATGTCGTTTTGGCCCGATCTCTCAATGGTGAAGAATCACTTCAGGAATTCTAGTATTTGGATCCGCATCTTCACCAAAATGGGATCAATTCGTGTCTGTCACGGGTGGTCAATCGGACCCTGTGGGAAACTATAAAAGAGCGCCAAATATATTGCCCTCGTGCTCTCTGGTTCTTCCTCTCATGCTGCAGCGTTTCTCCTTCCATGGTCCCACACAGGACTGTGGTCTCGCAAAGCTCCAAAGAAGGTTCCAGTCACTCTCTCTCTCTCTCTAATCTCTATCTCGTTAATCTCCCACTAAGTCTCGTGTTTTCCTGGAGTGAATGCGTTAAGGCCATGAGTAATTAAGTTCCGATATGGTACCATTAGTGCGTTAGTTTATTACCTTCGCAAAAGCGGAAGGTTATGTTTTGATCGCTGTGTATTTATTTGTATGTCTGTGTGTGTGTGTGTATGTTATTCGCATAACTCAAAAAGTATTCAACCGAATTGCATGAAATTTGGTGGGATGATTGGTTATTATACGGGACACATTTGATTAGATTTTGGGAGCAATCGGGTCAAAGGTCAAGGTCAAGGTCACGAAAAGGTCAAAATCGTATTTTTGTTGTTCTGTTCCCTACACTCCCATGCCAAGTACAGAACAGTAGCTGCGGCGAAGGTATGCGCTCGCAAAAGCGGAAGGTTATGTTTTGATCGCTGTGTATTTATTTGTATGTCTGTGTGTGTGTGTGTATGTTATTCGCATAACTCAAAAAGTATTCAACCGAATTGCATGAAATTTGGTGGGATGATTGGTTATTATACGGGACACATTTGATTAGATTTTGGGAGCAATCGGGTCAAAGGTCAAGGTCAAGGTCACGAAAAGGTCAAAATCGTATTTTTGTTGTTCTGTTCCCTACACTCCCATGCCAAGTACAGAACAGTAGCTGCGGCGAAGGTATGCGCTCTACCGAGTGCCCGTTCTAGTTTACCATGTGTCACAGATTTGTGTTCTCGTCTCGGATGGACTGTTCGAATAATTTGTGCGCTGGGAAAGCAAATGGGAGGTAAGCTTGGAGTGATATGGCACTCCCCTTGCCATGATCAGACTTTTGGGTAAGTCGTGCGACGAATGTGGAATCGCGAAATCTCAGATCGATCTATCGAACAGGTGGCTCGCCAAATCTGGAATCGAGGACTCTCCAATTGAGATATCGAACGGACCGCACAGAGAATCTGGAGCAGAGAAGTCATTACCGAAATGCGAGAGATCATAAATCAATGAGATGGTGCGAAATCAAAATACAGTAATATATCAACGAGATTGTGCAATCAAAGCACAAGGGGAATAGGAATATTTGTACGAAGACGAATGTTGTGTTAAAAACCAAAGAATATAAAAAAATTTCTACTTAAAAATATTACACAATGTACTGCCGAGAAATCACTGTTTGAAGTTTGCTGATTGGATGAGCAATGTGTTCGGAACTGGCATAAAGTGAAGGATAAGTTGCGGACTACCAAAAAGAACAAGAAGTCTAATTGTGGGTGCAAAGCTAGGTGGGCAAACATTGAGTGCTTGTATTACAATAAGTGGCAGGTGTTTATGTTTATTAAGGCATAGTGAACTGTGACAAAATGCAATGTAATATGAGAACAGTGCTCATAATGATTTTGTCAAGTGTTTTAAATACTAGATATGCTTCCTTGTATTAAAGAAATACCATCGTCAGCAATGTGATGCGCGTGTCAGGGAGGAATTATCATCTATATTTTCCTGACTGAATGGCAGTTTTGCTAACAACCAAAGTTGATAAAGCTCCGCATTACACTCCAAATCGATTTATCTATGAATGAAGGCAATAAAAATGGGAAAATTCTTCAATTCGACTTGCACTCCACATCGACTTATAGGCTGAAAAATACGGTATTATTCATTTGTCACAATCTTGTTTTACCGTGTGTGCGGTAATGTCGTTCTTCCCCACCCAATTTTGCGAATAAATCCAAGAACTCAACAGCGCATAGATAAATGGCATATAAATGCGTTAGATGGGTAAATTGGGTTCGCGCAATTAAGGCGCAATAAAAAGTGAATTGCCTGTAACAATTCGCACGGCTACTTCTGACAGGCCGATTTTCCATGGTGGTGTGGTTTCAACAGGTTGAACAACGCCCAAATTAACGGGCAGATGAGGAGACCTCTCGTCCCTTACGCACCCTGCGACTGCATCGGTCATTATTGACAACCCGCGGCCGTTATAATATTAATGATTGCAGAAAATGCTTTCCCGATTTAAAATAATAAATCTTGAACAACATTGTGTTGCATTCTCCATTATTAGTTACGAACATTTTTGCAACGACGCACAAGATGGACGTTAAACTGGGCGTCCCATTTGCCCGCATTAGCTAGTGGACATTAAATATCCCACAGTGTCTTTCCGAATAGTGTTCGAGCTATCGACGGCACCATGGACAAATTACAAATTCCTGCTCTAACCTTCAGGGGGCACTGCATAGATGGTACAGCCAAGCCCCCAGAAAATGTACAACGAAGACATTATTTGACTCCACTCCCCATTTCAAAGCAAGCCAACAAAAAATGTCAACATATACTTGGCTCCTCACACTGGTTCTTGACAAATGCACAGCAGTTGTAAACAAAGCAAATTAACAAAAGATGAATACTGTGGGAATGCATTACAATCAGGAGATTTTAATAATCATTTGTACAAGCTTATACTCACCAGAGCGAACAATCAGCATCGCAAACTCCAAGATTTTACCAATAACCTCACAGTCGAGCAAGCCAAGAAAGACAAGGTTTGTGAAGGTCACGAAGTATTCCTGGCACAGAAATATTTATTTTAACTATTACAGCTATAACAATGTGCACCAAATGTTTTATTACTTTCAGTCTGAGGAGGTAACAGTTGCCCAAACATTAGCACAGCGTTCAGCAGCAACTCTGCTGATCTCATGTCATAAAACTTTCCTTATGTGATGTAATCATTTACAAAGACTGTCAGTCACATCATTTACACAGGTAAACAGCAAGTATGTATCATGTTTGCTGCACTGATCTAATTAGCTTGGAGTCATCTATTTCTTATGGAGAAATAATAAATAGATAGCCCTCAGAGGGAAACAGGAAGGGGAGATATGGTGGGTGGTAGGAGGGGGAAAGACACCGGCTAATATGATGAAATCTGTCACATGTACAATTTAGAAGTTCAATACCTTGACCATACCAAGCGCAGTATTTTGGAGTCCACCAGGATTGCTCAGACTATTCGCTTCACAATCTTCTTGTAAGACATGCACCATGTGTTTTTCCAACCACTGTCTCAATACCTCCAATGATTCCAGATGTCTGTTGTCCTCTTTGTGGTGCTATGAGATGTATAGGGATAGATATATAGACGAGGTTGGATATTTTGGAAATTATGTCACGGCAGAAGTCAAGCTAATTCTGTTGCAACTAAATGGAGCAAAAATTCACATACTACTGTTGCAAATGAAAAGGGTACAATAAAGCAAGCAAAGCAAAAAATAAGAAGTTGTGCTGGGAATCCTTCCCATTTGAAGCTACAAAAAAGCCCTTCTTGAAAGCTGATGATTCTGTGAATTCTTCCCATTTGATGTGCAACATTGATAAATTAGGGGTTCAGAGCATGCGTCATCATTCAGTATTGGATGTTTGTGGGAAACCCTTCAGCATTTTGGTGAAACTTTTTAACAGGGTCTAAGATCACCATCTCTCTGGTTTTAATCATCGAAGATGATTTTTGCACCATCTCTCTGGCTCCGACCTCACCCTCTCTGACCACTTAGCCATCACTATGACCATCAACATCCCCACCCTAGGACCAAGGCATTATCGCACTATCAACTTCCGTAAGCAAAACGCTCTTTCACCTACCTCATTCTCATCCACCCCCACTGAAAAAATGTCCACCTCTCCCTTCGTTGACCTCCACACCCCTTCTGACCTCACTGACGACTACAACCACACTCTCTCCTCCTGCCTTGACCAGCTTGTGCCTATAAAAACCAAATCTGTTTCTTTCACCCATTCTGCTCCCTGGTTTACCCCTGAACTCCGCCTGATGAAAACTCGTGCTCGCCAACCTGAAAGACTCCGCAATAAAACAGGTCTCACAATTCACTCCCAAGCCTACAAGGACCACCTACAGCACTACAAAGATGCCCTCTCCCACGCCCGCTCCACCTACTACTCTCAAATTATCCACTCTGGCTCTGGAAACCCAAAAGCACTCTTCTCTACAATAAACAAACTCCTCAGCCCCCTGAACACCACCACCCAGTCATTCACAGTAGAAAACTGCATCTCCTTACTTTCATTCTTCCAAAGCAAAATTGACAACATCTACAACAGCTTAACCACCACCGTACCCGCTCCCCCTCAAACCACCTGCCCCCCCTTATCCTGCCAAACCCTGTCTCAGTTCTCCCTAGTCTCCCCTACTGACCTCTCTGAACTCCTCATAGGAATGAAAACTGCCACCTGCACTCTTGACCCCATCCCCTCCAGCTTTGTCAAGGCCTCCCTTCCTGCTCTCTCTCCACTTATCACTGCAACAATAAACTCCTCCCTGTCTACAGGCATCGTCCCGCCATCCCTCAAAATTGCTGCTGTTACCCCCATTCGGAAAAAACCTGGACTAAACCCTGACACCCTAAACAACTTCAGACCCATCTCCAACCTACCCTTTCTGTCAAAAGTTTTGGAACGCGCTGTAGCCACTCAACTCAAACATCACCTCTCTGCCAATAACCTGTATGAAACATTCCAATCCGGATTCCGCTCCAACCACAGTACTGAAACTGCTCTCCTCAAAATCACCAATGACCTTCTCATCTCCTCTGACGCCGGCAACCTCAACATTCTCATCCTCCTCGACCTCAGCGCCGCCTTTGACACCATCAATCACACCATCCTCCTCACCCGACTTGAAACCACCTTTAACATTACCGGCACTGCCCTTTCTTGGATCAAATCATACCTCTGTGACAGACGCCAGTTCATCTCCATAAATAACTGCAAATCCCCCACTGCTCCCCTCCCCCAAGGTGTCCCCCAAGGTTCAGTTGTTGGCCCCCTCCTCTTCATCCTGTACCTGTCCACCCTTGGTCACTTAATCCGCCGTCATGGTCTCCAATTCCACTGCTTCGCCGATGACATCCAGCTTTTCATCTCCACCAAGTCCATCTCCATCGCCACCCACTCTATCCTGACAAACTGCATCACTGAAATAAAATCCTGGCTTCAAATCAACTTCCTCAAACTTAACTATGATAAATCTGAAATAATCATCATTGGCCTAAAACCGCTCACCAAATCCACCCATAACTTTGCCCTCAACATCGACGGTTTCCCAGTATCCACCTCCCCTCACATCTGGAATCTTGGCATCATCTTTGACCAAACCCTCTCCTTCGACAAATACACTGAACAGATCACAAAGACAGCCTTCTTTCACCTGAAAAACATCGCCCGTCTCCGTCCATCCTTCTCCTCCACGGCTGCAGAAACCATCATCCACGCCTTCATCACCTCCCGTCTGGACTACTGCAACAGCCTCCTTTATGGTTCACCCTCAAAAATCACCAATAAACTCCAATACATTCAGAACTCCGCTGCCCGTCTTCTCACCCATTCCCGGACCCGTGACCACATCACCCCCGTCCTTTATAAGCTTCACTGGCTCCCCATCCCCCAGAGAATCCAGTACAAATTCCTCCTCTTGACCTACAAAGCCCTCCATAACCTGGCCCCATCCTACCTGACTGACCTCCTCTCCAGACACACTCCCACCCGCAACCTCCGCTCTGCTGGTACCAACCTCCTGACTCTCCCCCCCCCCCCCGCCCCCCCCATCCGGACCAAATTCAGATCCTGGGGGGACAGGGCCTTCTCCATCGCTGCTCCCACCCTCTGGAACTCACTACCGCACACCATCAGAGACTCCTCCTCACTCACCACATTCAAAACATCACTCAAGACCCACCTGTTCAACACTGCATTCAACATTTAACCCACAGCATTTAACCCCTGACTATCTCTTCTCCTTTTCCTTCCTTTTGCTTTGATTATTTACCTATTGATTTTTGTCTTTTTGCACTTGTTTTTTGTACTCTGTCAAAGCACCTTTGGGCTTCTTGAAAAGCGCTATATAAAATAAATGTATTATTATTATTATTATTATTCAGATACACAGAGGGCCTCTTCATCGTTTTAAAAAGATATACAGTGGAACAACTAAAATGACATCCTGTTTACCTCTTTTTTTTTTTTTTTTTTGTATACTGAATCGAGGCTCGTGAAAGAGCTGACATTTACTTCACAAACAAATCAACCAGACAAACAAAATATATAAAAAGAGGGAGCGGAAGACAAGAGAAGGGGAAGCACACAAACACTTGAGAGCACACAACATTTAAGAGCAGGGAGATGTGTGGGAGGGAGAGGGTTTGGGGGGAGGAGGCGTGGGAAGGGGGGGGGGGGGGGTTTGGTGGATGACACACTAAACAAACAAACAACCAAACAAGAAAGACGTCGTGCAGAGCACGATACTTTTAAAATTCATAAAACAAATTTTACCCTAAAAAAATTGGTTGTTGAATTCAGTGTCCTTATATGCAAATCCTTTTCAAATTTCAAGTCTATCGGATGAAAATTGAGGATTTTAGAAATTCGAAAAACGTCATTGACCTTTGGCCTATGTTGACCTTTTGATCTCAAAAATAAATAGTATTCTGTCGGACCACCAACTCTACCATTTGATGAAATTTTCGAAATTTGGCCTATGTTGACCTTTCGGTCGATGTTGACCTCCAAAATAATTGGTGGATGACCTGATATGGTCATCTAAAATGGCTTAATCGGGCTAAAATAGCTTAATCGGGCTAAAATGGCTTAATTGGGCTATAATGGATTAATCGGGCTAAAATGGCTTAATCAGGCTAAAATGGATTAATCGGGCTAAAATGGCTTAATTGGGCTAAAATGGCTTAATCAGGCTATAATGGCTTAATCGGGCTAAAATGGCTTAATTGGGCTATAATGGCTTAATCAGGCTATAATGGCTTAATTGGGCTAAAATGGCTTAGTGACCTGATATGCAAATCCTGTTCAATTTTTTCAAGTCAATTGGATGAAAATTGAGGACTTTAGAAAAATCACCTAAATTGTTGACCTTTAGCCTATGTTGACCTCAAAAATCATTGGTGGTTGAATTCATAAAGCAAATATGCAAATCATCTTCAAATTTCAAGTCATGAAAATTGACAATTTTACAAAATCGGCCAAGTTGACCTTTTGGCCTATGTTGACCTCAAAAATAATAAGTGGTTGAATTCAGTGACCTGCTATGCAAATCCTCTTTAAAAATTTAAATCAATAGGATAAAAATTGAGGATTTTAGAAATTGAACATAAGACGGTGACTTTGGTTACCGTCTTATGTTCAATTTTAGAAATTTGAGAAATTTTAGAAACATCACCAAATTTTAGAAATTTGGCCTATGTTGACCTTTGGCCTATGTTGACCTTTTAACCTCAAAATCAATAGACTTCTTCCATATGACCAACTCTAACATTTGGTGAGGTTTTGTGAAGATTAGTTTGAAATTGTGACCTGTAGGCGATTGACATTCAGAGACAGACAGACAAACAAACAAACAGACAGACAGACAGATAGAATAACACACGCAACAACAACAACAACAACAACATGCATTTTAATTAAGGCCATGTTCCCTGCTAGAGCGGGGGTTAGCCTTGCGGTCCCCATGACAATCTTCTCCATTTTGCCCTATTTTCTGCATCTCTCCTTGTTAACCCCCTTGCCCGCATTTCTTCTTCCACCATCTTTAGCCAAGTCTTTCTCGGTCTTCCCCGTCCTCTACTTCCTTCTACATTAACTTCCATCACTCTTCTCAACCAGTCACTTTCATCCTTCCTCAATACATGACCAAACCATCTCAACCTGTTCCTCTTCACAGCATCAATCACAGGCAATATTCCCATCATCTTTCGCAATTCATCATTTGTCTTCCTCTCTCTCAACGATACTCCGCACATCCATCGAACCATTCGCATTTCCACCCTTTCCAGCCTTCGTTGCTGCTCTACGTTCATTACCCATGTCTCGCTCCCATAAATCATAACACTTCTCACACATGCAGCATACACCTTTCCCTTCAGCTTCAACGACACTCTCCTCCTCATCAGCATGCCACTCAGTTCCCGAAACTTCTTCCATGCACATCTCACTCGAGCAACCGTTGCCGAGTCTGATCCACCTTCTCCATTCAGCATGTCTCCGAGGTAGCAAAATGTTTTCACACCTTCCAGCTTCACGCCGTCTCCAAGATCCAACTCAACATTTCCTCCATCTGCAGCTCCCTCTGTGCACACCTTACATTTGAATGTAGCTGCCACACTGGTTAATGACCCTCTCAGACCACTACATTTTTGCTGAACCCACTCAGCACACATTGTACATTGAATGGAGTTCACTCCGACACCCTTCCTGCACACAGCACACGGCCACTTCCCAGTTCTTTCCACCTCACCACATGCTTTACCACTTGCCATCACCTTCGTCTTTCCGATATTCACCTTCAGACCTTTTGTCTCCATACATTCCTTCCACTTGTTCATCTTTTCCTTCAGTCCATCCATACTTTCCGCAATCAACACCAGATCATCTGCATACAACAACTCCCACGGTAAACCCTCCTTTACGGTCTGAGCCAGCACCTCTATCACAGCTACAAATAGTAGTGGACTTAGTACCGACCCCTGATGCACTCCCACCTTCACCTCAAACTCACCACTGTTCCCGTCCTTCGTCCTTACAGCTGTGCGTGCTCTTTTGTACATTGCCATCACTACTCTGATCAACCATTCCTCCACTCCTAACTTCCTCAATGCCCATGTCAATACTTTGCGTGGAACCCTATCGAATGCTTTCTCCAGATCAACAAACCCAAAAAACAACTTCTTCCTCTTATCCATGTACTTCTCCTGCAACTGCCTCACAATGAAAAGCGCATCTGTCGTTCCTCTTCCTGGCATAAATCCAAACTGCATTTCGTCGATCTTCACTTTCTTCCTTATCCTCCTCTCCAACACCCTTTCCAATACCTTTATTCCATGCTCCAATAACTTTATCGCTCGGTACGAGCCACACTCCAGAGGGTCACCTTTCCCCTTGTATAGAGGGACGAGGGTACTCAGTTCCCAATCCACTGGAATGCGGCCTTCTTTCACCACCAGATTACAGATCTCTGTCATTCTCTTCACACCCCAACTTCCTGCTGCCTTCAACATATCTCCCACAACTCCCGTCGGCCCTCCCGCTTTTCCACTCTTCATTGCTTTTATCGCTTCCTCAACTTCCTTCTCAGTTATCTTCTCTGCCGGTCCTAAAACTGGGTTACTCTCTATGTTGCCATCCCATTCATTCTCTGTATTCAACAGCATTTCCATATATCTTTTCCATCTTCCTTTAATTCCATCTGGGTCGACAACGATTTGTCCCACTTCATCCTTCAAGCAACTCACTTCAAGAATAACACACGCGACCAACCAATATACAGTACCTGAAAAATCTTCGATTTTGGCAAATAACAAAGTGTCCCAAAATACCTGTGCATGTAGACCTGCAAGAAGCCGGCAATGGAGAGCAACAGCCCGCAGAGTAATGGAGTCGTTAAACCCCTCAAGCTTCCTGCTTGAAAGAGGCTCCAGTGTGCTCTGCAAGAAAGTCCATATGAATACCACATACATACATTATTACACTGAAACTACTGTACAATTCTAGAGAAAACTAGAACGACACTCGGAAGAGAGTATACCTTCGCT